>NW_008586029.1:69505-97447 GCF_000691845.1 Merops nubicus | reverse complement strand
TATAACTATATATATTAGTGAGCCTGGTAATTAGGAAATCAATATAAATCTCATCAGAATTATTTTAACTGAAAGGGTAATAAAAGTTATAAAAAGTTTTTACAGAATCTAAACTGATTTGGATATTTTTATTCATTTTCTTAAAAAAAAAAAAAAAAAAGGCTTTTTCTCAAAAAGATTAAAAAAAAAATCCCCAAACCCACCTTTAAGGTAAGAAACAAGATCTCAAGATTGCAATCATTTAGAGAATGAAAAGCCTGGGAACAAATTACAAAATTATATGATTAAAGAGGGTAAAAAATCTGATCTTTAGAAGAGTATGTGGAGAATAGTCTTTCACTCCCTCTCAAATAGGTTATGAAGATAGAATTTAATACCATGAAAAAGAAGCAGCTTGACTGCTGATTCATTTGAGTGTTGCGGAATGAAGTCCAGTGATATGGTCAACCTGATTATGGTGGAGGTCAACACATATGTTTTCTTCTTGATTTATTATGTAATTATAACATCGTTCAGCTGCCAAATAAATCACTATGAGTCCTTTGGTTGATTGTAATGGGACTAGGAAAGGCATCTAAATAATATGACTTTTTAGACGTGCCTTTCCAAATGTAATGGCACATTATTTCTGAAACTATGGCAGAGGGCCTGAGGAAATCAAAACCAAAACCAAACAGACACAATAAACTGCAGCATATATAATATTTTCAGGAGTAGTGTTAAGTCTTTGTCTGAATAATTGTTTAAAATGTTGGGGTTTTATCACATTATTATGTTTTTGCACTTTCTATCAACTCAAATCAGTTCTATAGTAGAACAGATATTTTCCTATGTGTTCTTAGTACACAGATAAAAACTCTACTGACTACAGATACAGGAAGACCCACAGGAACAGGTCAATAAGTACGTGTCATGGTTTAGGCCCAGCCAGGAACTGCGCACCACATGGTTGCTCAATCACCTGTCCATCCCCTCCCCGAAGTGAAAGGAGAAGAGAGAGAAAAAATCCAAAACCCTATGGGTTGAGATAAGGAGAATTTAAAACAACAACACAGAAGGAGAAGTAACAACAATAATAGTAATGAAATAATACACAAAATGAGCAATATAGAATGAACCCCTGAATGTTCTGCCCCAACAGATATGACTGCCCGCCAAAGCTCACCAACCTGCTCTGCACTCCCCCTGACCTTATGTAGGGAGCATGATGTCAGGAAGGTGTTGAATAACCTATTGACTGGTTCTGTTGTCCATCCTGGCTATGCCCCCCTCCTAAATTCTGGGAAAAGTGACCCTATCCTAGCCCAACAAAGACAGGACAGCAATTTTACAATGACCTTTTAAAACACGTCACCCACTTGCTGTTTTACACAGATTGAGACTGCTTCTTTTAGCATGCTATTGTATAATTTATCTAGGTTATAAAAACTAAACCTTTAGTAATACGGTTTCCTCAAATTTCCTGCAGATTGATTTTTATTACTAATACAATTCTTTATCAAGAAAGAAATTGAATATTTTTTTTCTGATAATAAATGGTAAATACGTGTTAGGTGCATGATTTGTAAACACAGGCTGATAATTGAATGCACCTACAGTCATCCCAAAAGAGAATTATTATTTTGGGAAATCCATATAGGTGTAATTTTCTATCTGCAAAAGCTAACACTTGATGAAAAGGTAATTTTGGTTTGGTTTGTTTTGTGTATTACTATCAAAACCGAGTTACAATTGCTATACTCCAGTTAACGTGCTCAGAATGGGCAATGCCCTCTTCCTGGGTGTATTTTGCTGAACTTTGAAATATCCTTCCTCAGTCTGCAGAAAGTCATGTGTCAGTTGTTATTTAATTTGCTTAGCACAAGCCAAGTGTTTGGTACCCGTAAAATATTTTAAAGATGTGTCATATAATTTAGGTCCCATGGAGTCATTAGTCTTAATTTGATATTACCCCCATTTATCGTTGTTGCAATTTTATTGTTGTAATAAGTTTACATTTATAAACTACAATTCTGAATTTTCTCCTATGCTGAAACAATAGTAACCTGAAGAGTCTATTTGTGATTTGTGTTGCAGTTAATGAGATTTTTTTTTTTTCCCTCCAGAGGAGAGGAGGATTAAACCCTTTGTTACTTTCTATTGACATATATTTTTTTTTACCCCCTGGTGTTTCTGAAAAGAATTCTGTAGAGAATTTCAACCTGTGACTGAGGTAGCAGCTGTCATCATCTCTTGGTTTCCATCACTGCAAATTTAGTAGTGCTAGCAGTACTTGCTTATAAGCTCTTACTTGATTCATAAATTATTCTGTCACTAATATGCATCCTGCCCATTCCATTATTGTAATTTAGGACAATGATGACTTTCCTTGTCAAATCAAATAGTTATAAGGACAGCAGAAGGCAAGATCCAAGTGGAAACCAACAATAAAGATTAATATGGCTATATAATTTTTGCATGATCACAGAATATTTCCTTTCTTCATCCCTCCCAATACCATTTTCTATCTTGCCACGTAGCTGTATTTACATAGGCAGATATATTTCTCTTTGCGAAAGTATTCCAGGTATCTCCTGATATATAAATGTCTTAACAGCTCCTAGGACAATTTGACAATTTGTAAAACTTTTTAGCTATCATGTAATGCTATTCATTTAGCAAACTACTAGCACCAAGCCCATCAGTCTCATAGCATAAGGATTTATGTCTTCTGCTAATGGTAAAATCCATGTGTAGGTTTTATCTTAAGCTACTGATATGCCACATCATTCAGGTCTGTAAGCTGAATTATTTTTCTTCTTGACTGTAACACCATAAATTAAATATATGATAATAGATGACTCCACAGTGTATACATCATAATCTGGTATAGTTACACTAAATGATTTAAGATGAATACCAAGAGTCCCAGAAAAACTCATGCAGTATCATGTTGCACCTCATCTTAATAATGCAAAAAAAGGTTAGCACATACTTTTGTTTTAATCCTCAAGCTTCTCTAAGTTCTTTTAAGATAAAAAGACTACATAGTTGTTCTATGCAGGAGGCTACATCAGAGGAGCAGTGGCTGGACTAGGGGGTTAGAAATTAATCTAAGAGATCTTTTCATTGGGCCATATGAATTTGAGAAGGCTGTAAAATGTGAAACTTCCATGGGGTTTCCTCACTGTACTTTTTGTTTTATTCTGTTACACACAAAACATGAAAACATGGGTCCAGGTCAGTTGCTGAATTAAATTTCATCAATATTCGTACTTTCTTGCTACATTAGAAAGAAAAAAAAAAAAAAACCACAATGTCATAAAGGGATTCTGCTTAATTATCTCTATAATAAACAAATATAAAGTTAATTAATATGTCACCAGGCTACCACAGTACTTACTATAGCAGAACTACCTACAATTACATTTAATGTCATTCAAATTCCTATCAGGATGGGGAGACTGGTTGCTTCTGTGAGTTAACTCTTCATAATTTACAGTCAAAATTATTTTTAGAGCTGCCTGAAAAAGCTTTAAGGGCACAATCCTTTTGGTTTGGGTTTGTTGTTTCTTTTTTTTTTTTTTTTTCAGAATTGCTTCATGGTCATATTAAAAGAAAGAGCTTCTGAATTTTACCTGAGGCACTTTTCTATGTTTTTTTTTTTTTTTTTTTTTTTAATGGTATGCTGTAGAAGGTAAGAGTGTTTGAAGAGAGAAAACAGTGCAGATGGCAGTGAGCGTATGAACCTTGTGTTATTTTTCCAGGAGGGATTACTGGGTTTTGTTTTTCTGTACGTGGGTTTAAGGTCATGATTAATCAATATAGTTTAATCAGTTTGAGTGAAGGTATTGTTACACCACACTAAGATGAGTTCAAACTGTTAAAAAGACAAATGCACAATGAACAACAAAAACAAGTCTTCTGTGTTGCTACCAAAATCAATTTCAATAGCAATCACTTACCTTACAGCAGTCTGCTTGTAATACAGTGAAAAGGTCAGTACAATTTCTTGCCTAGTTAGCAATGTAACTTTCAAGCTTCCCTGGGCACGAGTTGTGATCACAATGTCTGGCAAAGTCATTTTTCCACAGACCTTGTGTTTGTCATATTATCCTCCAGAGCTCAACAGTTTGTCTGTAGTATTCTTAACTTCACAACCTGCTTTCTCCTTCTTTCTTGATTTGTCACACCAAAACTGACAATAACTACAGGCTTCTTGTCATTAAGAACCAACACTGCAGGGCAGCAATAAATAATGGTTGCTTTTTGTGTTACTATTCTTAAACTTTTCACCCTTATGGCCTCTTCAGCTTTGTCACTGCAAGTGGAAAGTGCTATCTCCCTATGGCTGCACTATCCCAGAAAAACAAAATGTGATTTGAGCAGTCAAAAAAAGAATCTGGAATGTAATTAGCTATGTTAGTTACTTATGAACTGATTTCTCTGATGTGCTATAAAAGTCTGTGTAGAAGTGGAATAAATAATTTAACTCCCAAATAATCACTTCTCTACAAATCGACAGGATCATCAGTATGATTCAAAACACTTGCTAATGCAAATATATTGTTCTTTTTTGCCCTGAGATAAATGAGTAAGAGAAGTTGTTAACCTATAATACAAAAGCATTTTATTTTTTCATATTTGTTTAGGATAATCTGTGAATTTTCTTCTGATTTAATTATCACTACTGATGTTCACCCAGTTAACAATGTTTTCAGTCAAGCACTGTAAGCGTATCTGATTTCTGAGAGGTTTTTTTATGCTCATTAAAATAAGTCTTCTACCTTGTGCAGAGAAAACAGATCAGGTCTCTAATTAATATAATACCTAGAACCAATCCTGATGAAAGTGGAAATTATTTAGAAATACTGCTTTTTAATATCAAATTTCACATTTTTATTAAGATGTTTCAGAAAAAGAAATTGGAGAGAATCTTGACCTACTTTTGCTATTACTCATTCTTGTTTTAGAGTAGTAGTTTGCACCCAGATATATCAAATTCTTTAAAATTCTGTGCCACACATTGTGTATAAAATCTGTGTTCTTTCCAAAGGGTGGAGCCTTCACTCATTTATTACCAGCCACACTAGTCAATGTTTGTTAGAAGTGACACAAAGAATGTCAAAATGAGTGTTTTTATCCTGAAATAACATAAAACATTTGAAAAAATACTCCCCAAATAAATATTCTTTCTTTTTGCTAAATACATTAATATAAAGTCTATGAGAAAAAAACAAAACAAAACAAATAAACAAACAAAAAAACCACAAACAAACAAACAAACAAAAAAACACCTTCAATAAGAAGCTGGTAGAAGGAAAAAAATAATTTAAAGAATTAAAGGAAATCAAGACCTGAAGGGAAAGCAACAGTATGTAACAAATGGCTCATTGGCTTGAGTGTTAAAAACAGTTGAATTTCCAACATTTTTAACCAGTTTGGTAGCATATATCACAATAGTTTGCAACAAAAACTATGATCCTGAATTAGTTATAAACTCCTAAAAATCACTCAATTTCATTTTTTTTCTTCATGTTTATTGTATAAAAGAATATTGTAAAATCACAAAACATTTATGAAAGAAAAAAAGAGCTTCATCTCAGTTTTGGGGAAATTGTTTTTTTAATTTGGTCCCACGGTTTTATGATTTGCAATTACAAGTTATGTCACTGGATTCAGTACTTTTTATTACACCTCTGTTTCACTTCTTTTTCTTCCTTTCCTGTAGTCCTTTACCATCTCCTGCTGTTTTAGAGAGAAAACTATCAGTTCTCCTGCCTATTTGCCTTCACATTATATCTATTTGATTGTGTTATTTTCCCTTCAATTGCTTTTGCCACTTGGGGTCTTAAGAGAGGAAAACGGTCTCCAAGATGATATTTCAAAACCAATTTAGTCAGCCTTCATGTATTGTTTTCTGAAGTAGAAGCACAATCAGTAGTTGATATAATAACACCAGTGGGTTCTCAGATGTGATGTGTCCCATGCCAACAATAGTTCTTACTTAAAACCATGCTGTCTCCCTTAAATATATCAGTCTTTTAGACTTTTCTCATGCTTTATAACCTAGAGGAAAAAAAAATAAAAGCTTTTTTTCAAAGTAAATTTGTTCTAGCCAGTGACCAGTTCCTGTCTATACTTATACAATGTTTGTACAATGAGTCCCCAATCTGAGCAACTCTACAGCTGTTACAATGTTCATAACAGAAAATACAATATTTGCTACAGACAAACTAAGTGGCCCTCAGCTTCACAAATTTTAGTTACAGTTTTCCTGGACATTTTCTCTAGAAATTTTTCGCCATTTTGCAGAGAAGTTCGTTAGGTGCCATTTACATAAATAAATGAGGTAGGGTTTTCTACTCCACAAGGTAAACTCCATATACTGTCAGACTTTCTGACCAGGTCCTAGGTCTCCGAACAAAAACGTACAGGCTGCATGTGCTGTGTGCTCAGACAGCAGAGCTGGGTTAGCCAAGAAGTTGCTTTAGTGTCTTTGAGAGGTCAGAAGGAAACTGCTCATGTACACCTGTCATGAACAGGAGCAGAATGAGCCCCACGCACCTAAGTGACATAAGGTCTAGTTTTTTGGCTCCACCTAGTGGAGTCTTGAAAGGTCTTCTCTGGCAGTTTAGGTCATCACTAGGTTTGCACGTATCCATCGGGATATTTACCCAGCACTGGTCATCCTTCAGCCGCCTCAGTCTTACTATATTTGTGTTGCTGACGTCTCTCTCTCTCTCTCTGGCACAATGCCACACCAGTCTCCCACAATGATTGCTCAATAATCTTGAAGATTGTCTGGTGCTCAAAAACCTCATATATTTATTTGGGTTGTTTTGGAATTTAAGAGTGCATAGATTCAATACTTTAAGTCTAGGTAAAAGAAACTTGAAATATAGGAATCTGGGAACAGAAAAATAAGCAACTTTCTTAGAGGTCAATAGATTCTTCCTCAAACCTTAGGCTAATATTATTCGATATTAGATCCCCAGGGACTTTTGCATAGAACCACTATTTTAGTGAGAAAGTGGAATTTAAAATGATAGGCTTGAACAAGCAAGACATAGGTCTTGCTGTGTGCACATGTAGTCTTACAAATCAAACGGATTATGCTGTGCATGAAGGGACTGAATTGCAGAAATGTTTTTTAACGACCAGAAATCCTACCATTTGAAAATATTAGGTACCTTTAGACATATACAGTAACCCCCTCACTTTCTCTGTGTACAGTGTCCTTTTTAAGAATTCAAGTGATGCATTCTTCCTGCAATCTCCTTCCAGAACAGGCTGGAAGGGAGTGGAGAGTGCAGCAATACAAGGGAAACTGAAAGGTGTATATATAAGTCCTTTGGAAACTGGGTTTCTTTCAAGTATTAATTTATCACAGGGGTTTGAACTTCTCTATGTACCTTGAAATTCCTGTACTTTTGTGTGATAAGTGATGGGATGTGCTCAGAGTATCCAGGGAGCACATAGACCAGCGCAGATGACATCACACTTCTCAGACCTATGACTTCAGAGTGTATTCCTCTCTCTGGAATGATCACATTCAGCCAAAAATCTCATTAAGATTTCTACTGTAATAATAGAGATTTTTTTTAATTTGGATTCCATTGAAATCTGATGTATTTCATGAGTAAGATAATATTAAGTATCCAAAACACTTAACTTGACACAGTCTTTCTGAAGGTCAGTGGTGACTGATGTTGCACATTAGTCCATGTCACTTATTAGCCCACAAATCACCGTCGCGACACAGTTGCCTCAGTGTGTTCTGGTCATTCTTTGTTCCTTTGGGAAAATTTTTAACATGGCATTGGCAAAAAGTGCAGGTTGTTTAGGTAAGCACAAGCCTAAATGTTGGGGGCTGTGGGAGGAAATGGGCTCCCTGACTGCAGCTAAACTGCTTTTCCTTCATATCAGACAAGCCGGATTTCTTCGTGGGTACCAGGGAGTCCCAGAGAATGAGCCTTTTCCTCTTTTCCCACACTGTGGAAGTCAAACAAAGGTTGTGGAGGGCTACCCTTTGGGGTGGATCTGAGATACTCTCTGCCTGTGAAAAGGCAGCAACTAGGTCCAGAGTAACTGGAAATCTGAGACACTGAAAAGGTCAAATGAAAAGCTGATGCACATGTGACTCACACAAGGAGTGGAGGAACTGGTTGAGGGTAAGGGACTGAAACAGGGACTGACTGAATAAAACCTAGGCCTCGCTGGGAAGGTCTGGCTGCAGCAAAAGCAGGAAGTCCAGATAGCTGATTAGCTTTTATTAAGGTTATTTTAAAATTCTAGATAAATACTGTGGCATCTAAGACCTATGCTAACTTGCAATATGCTCCTGTTTGTAATAAAGCTATGGAGCAGCAGAGGGTGTCATGAATTAAAGAACAACTCTTCTTACACTAGCATTATTTTAACGATGTTGACCTGCTAGGCCATCAAAATAAATAACGATAGAATAAATTGGAAATGTTGACAAACATGGTTCAGTTTTTAGGAAGGAACAAATGGAAAAAGAAATGAACAGATGTATATTTACTCATATTCATAATTTAACCACTGCCTTTATTTTAGGATACAGATTAAGCTTTATGGGTGCTCTACATTAGCAATTTAGTGGGAGGGGTGCTTTCTGGTGTTGTCTTTTGTCTATATTTGGGAGTCTGTGGTACATACTCAGGAGAAGCAGCAAATCATTCACTATCCTGGTCAAAAGTCACTCATTGGAGTACCGTCCAAAACACGCTCTGGCAAAGCAGACCTGAAGCCTTTCAGCAACTGACTCTCTTATGCATAAGTTTTGCACGCCCAAAAGCAGCACTTGGTGGGAGCTCTATTGCATCTAAACACACCATGTGGGAATTAAGTCTTGCAGAAATAATGGATCATAGTGAACATAACCATGATCATTTCCTCTTTGCACTTTATCAGTAAGTAACAGAAATAGAATCAAGAGATTTCAGATAATGGTTGAGGTTGGAAGAGACCTCTAGAGGTCATCTGCTCAAGCAGAGCCACCTAGAGTTGATTGCCCAGGACCATATCCAGAAAGCCTTTGAATATCTCCAGGGTGGGATACTTCACAACCTCTCTGTGCTTGCTACCTGTGCCTGTGCTCAGTCACTCTCACAGAGAAAAAGTGTTTCTTCACATTCAAACAGAACCTCCTTTGTTACAGTCTGTGCCTGTTGCCTCTTGTCCTGTCACTGGGCATCACTGAAAAGAGCCTGACTCTGTCAACTTTGCATCCTTCCTTCAGGTATTTATGTACGCTACTGAGATTCCCCCTCTGCCTTTCCTCCTACAGGTTCAATAGTCTCTCAGTAAGCTCTCTCAGCATTTCATCATATGAGAGATGTACCAGACCTTTAAGCATCTTCTTGGCCCTTTGCTGGACTCTGTCCAGTGTGTCCATGTCTCTGCTACACTGAAGAGCCCAGCACTGAACACAGTACTCCAAGGGTGGCCTTACCAGTGCTGAGTAGAGGGGGAGGATCACTTCCCTCACCCTGCTGGCAATACTTTGTCTAATGCAGCCATTAGCCTTTGCAGCAAGGCCCCATTGCTGGCTCACTTCTATCATAAGCATAACATAGTCTTTACATCTACATGTTCAAGTTAGGGGAAAAATATTTACAAGTCATATTGCATCCATCTGGCAGTGTGTCACAAAAGTTTTGTGTGAGTTTCTGAAAATAAATACAATCAAAGCTGAGAAGTACTGCTGCCTGATGTTGTCGTTTTCACTAAATGCCCAACACAATATGCAGTAAATACATAACTTCGGTCTTTGAAGTGTACTGAAAGCAAAGGTACCTACAGTTGCCCTGTAGTCAAACACTTAGGGTAAATTCAGACTATGCAGTGTAGCACAGTGCAGAGTTGCCAAGGCTTGCAGAGATGAGAGCCAGCATAGCTGCATAACCACTGCAGTCTGCAGAGGAAGGACATTAGTTTGACGCAGGGTTGCGTGAAGGAAGCTGTATTTCTTCCAGACTGAATCTGGCTTGTATCCAGACATTTGAAGCCCACGGTACCTTCCAGAAATTTGTATGGCCATGTTAGTAAGTGTAAAGGTCTCACAGGCATCCCCTTAGTTTAGTCCACACAGGTACAGAAACTCTTGCCTGTTCTAATTACTTTTATTTCTTAATTCTTATTGTCCTTATACTCTGCAGTTTTCTTTCAGATGAATCAGGCATAATGGAAGAGCTTAAGATGCCACCTAATAAACTTAATCTGAATGAAAGATTTTTTTTTTTGTCTTTAAAATGATAAGAAATGCACCACGAAGAAATACCACAATATATGTTATATTACATATGCCAGCTTCTGGCAGAGAACCAGCATCACACTGTCTTGATCAAATTTGTTGCATAGCCATCAAAATATGAGGCTGAATTTCCCAAAATGATAAATTTTAAGTAAAGACATAAAAAGTCCAGGGTAGAGGTCTAACAGCAATTAATTCATATGTTCTGCAGTTGTATAGTGTACTCTCTATGAAATTATGAGGTTAATAAAATTAAAATATTACTGATAATATCTTGACTTTCTTCCATAACTTTTTAAATACAGGTGTAGAACTTTTTTTTTTTTTTTTCTTGTGTGATACTGTGAGAAAACCAGCAAAAGTCTGTTACAAAGTATTATATTGTGCCAGTATTATTCATGTTGGTGTCTCAGTTTACTTAGGTTTATAACAGTTATGAACCTTTACATAGACTTACTAAAGACTTATTGCAATATGCAAAAAGAACAAATGCTTAGTGTTTGAACCATCGTTAATACAGGACAGATTACTTTTTTTCAAAACAAAAGAAACACTTATGAATATATGTATATACCATATACATATTTATTTGTATATAATGTTTGTATACTTCATCTATAACAAAGAAGTGATAAGAAATCGTCCCACAGTACAAAAATGAAAAAATCCCATTCCAATTCAAATTTAAAATACAAAGTTAAATCACCAGATGAAAATGTAAGATATCAACATGGGAATGACTGAGAAAAGCACAGGAAGAGCTGGGAAGGTCTGGCTAAGACAGAGACATCTGGAGACTGCCTATGACTTCTTACTTTATTTGGTAATAGGGTGCTTCTTGCTGCAGGGAAAAAAAAAAAAAAAAAATAAATCTTGTGTTACATTCCCTAAGGCAGTGACATCATTTTCAAAGCCTTTGATTTATTGGTTCTAAAGGTTGCCTGAGACACTCTCCTTCAGGCAGTTTCTTCAGCAGGGGTTGCTCAAGGAGTAAATGCTTCTGAAGACTCTGAAGAGGGATGGACAGTAGATCCATTCTCCTTCCTACCACTGACCAAATCCTAATAGAGAACAGTGCATACATTCAAAGGAACAATCAGTGATGTCCCCATTCCCTCCACAGACTGCAGCTAGCTAATGGGTCATCTGTCTACATGTTCTGCATATCTGCCACTACCTTATCTTATTTACTTTCAAGAATAAATTACAAAGGGCAGCTCAGCCCTGTCACATCCCAGCTTCCTAGTAAGTGTTCTCAAGGAGCCTGGAGAACTCAGTCATTTCACTGGAAGAGACATTATTAGCAATGAATCCCCAAATGTGATACCAGTTTGGGCTCTTAAAGGCTAAGGAGCAAGGTCACAATAACCTGTGACTGCTCTTGCCTGTTTGTTAGCCTTCTGTAGTTCATACAGTTTTGTCATCTAATAAATTGAATCTCAGTGTAACAACTGGTATTTCTTTCTGTCATGGGTATTCCCAGCTCTAAGCCAAACAGAATTATTCTTTGAGTCTTGAATTGAATGGCTTAACTGCTCAAACATATTGTATATATAAGGTCTGTACAGTTCTCCATGGAATTAATTACAAAGCTAAAAAGCAGGGAAACACAGGAGTTAACAGAAATATCTAGAGAATCAAATTAATTTTGTATGAAAATTACACAAATAACATGACCAAGACATTATTACTTATTCACCTAAAAAAATATATATAGAAAGAAAACCAACCATTGTTTTCTATAATAGTTTCTTTTTCACTTTAGAATTGTTTTCTCTGCTGGTTTTAAATTGTAAGAAATTACAACTTAAATAGAGTTCTCAATATTCCACTTCTGGAACTGAAATCACAGAATCATAGAATGTTACTTGAAGGGACCTCCAAAGGTCATCTAGCCCAACCCCCCCACCATAAGCAGGGACATCTCTAAGGCAGGGACATCTTCCACTAGGTCAGGTAGCTGAAAGTCCCATCCAACCTGACTTTGAGCACTTCCAGTGATGAAAGGATATCTATAACTTCTCTAAGCAACCTAGTCTAATGTCTCACCACCCTCACAGTGAAGAACCTCTTCCTTACCTCCAGTCTAAACTTACCCTCTTTTATTTAAAAGTCACCACCCCTTGTCCTATCACTACATGCTCTTGTAAAAAGTCCCTCTCTACCTTTCTAAAGGTATGACACCTTTAGGTACTGGAAAGCTGCTATAAGGTCTCCCCAGAGGTTTGTCTTCTTCAGGCTGAAGAACCCCAACTCTCTCAACCTGTCCTCACAGGAGAGGTGCTTCAGTCTTCTGATCGTCTTCATAACCCTCTGTGAGCTTCCCCTTTATGCTCCATGGTTCAGCATCCAATGGACATAAATGTTTTCAAAATCACCACTTGATTTCAGCCTAACATTAGGGGCTCTAAAAATGTCTCAGATACCACTGATCCTCACTGCTGCCTTTCATAAACCTACTTAAATTGAGGTGTTTCCTGTAGTAAAACAAATACTGTCAGTTCATAGTAAAGACCCGGGAGCCCATACAGACAAAATGCTAACAAGTCCAAATTGAACTGGGTTAATCAGATTTTGATTAGCCTGTCTGAATTATTGATTTCTGCAACAGGTGGGCTAAAGGTTGATTACCAAACAGTTGAAATCTCTCCTTTTGTCCCTTTTTTTAATTTTTGCATAAAATAAAATCTGTTCTGAAGTTCACCCACCAGTGAATATATTCCAGGTGTGCCAGCTAAAGGAAACCATACAACAAAATACAGTGGCAAATAACCTGCTCAGTGGAAAATGAATTGCTCCTTGAAAATTGAAGCTGCTTCATCTGTTTTTTGCTCCAATCTGTTTTTCAGTATTGTAGCATATTAGGACCTCACTACTTGACCCTCCAAACATGGCACATTGTATATACAGTTAAAAACCTCAGAGAATGCAAGACCTGAATCTAGGAGCAGGGAAGTACAGAGCAATCTGTGCTGATTACCAGACAACTACTGTTCTCAAACACAGGTAGTGATATAAATACAGGCCTTCCTAGAGAAATCTTGCCACCAGTGAGTGAGTCATTTTACAAGAAGGCCAAACATTGAGAGTGGAGGAGAAAATAAGGTGACTTCTAAAGAGGAGATAACTGATTTCTTTGTGAAGTTTTAGGTAAGCTTGTCAGGACAATTTGTAGCTTAAGGAAAAAGTAATTCAAAATATAGAAAGGAATTATGAATCTGATCTTTTTTCACTGACTGAAAACTAATTCTATGTTTAGTTAAATCAAATAAATGTCACATTTAGTCACTCTGTGGGTCTGTGGATAAAAATGGGTATAATAAATTTATCTTTTCTAATTTGCATGGTTTAAAAGGTAGGCATTTATGCTCCCAGTAGGAATTCAGATAAAGCTGATTAAGTGATCTGTTGAACGAGGCCAACAGAGCCTGCTTCATGTCATATCCCTAGGCTTAAACAGTTTACTGTATTGACTTACAATACAATTCATTTCTCTCTGACATTCCACAATAGTGGAACTCAGCAACTGAAAGGTTTCCCTTCCTGTTCTTTTTTTATCATTGTGTATATGTGTATATATATAACTACACTGCAGCCAAGAGCCCACATGTTATCTGCACATACACATTCACTCAGGGTAGTTGCTGGAGGCTGTACATCAGAATCACACACTGCAGATCAGCGCAGATTACAGGCCACGTGCATCTACACTTCCTGGTTACATGCAAAATGTGATTGCTATTGAAAGAACATAAAAGGTGCAAATTCTGCTTTACCTCAAGCTCTGAAAAACTTAGATCGTCATAAAGATTGTAAAGATCTAAGGCTTCAGTGTCTTCCCTCTCGCCCTTCTTTCCCCATTGTTCAAGTATATGTTGTTCCAGCTATTTTAAAAGTAATCAGTCTTTACAGTGTGTGCTTTTTTTTTTTTTTTTTTTTTTACTGCTGTATTTCTTCTTGTCTACCTGTACTCTATTTCAATTAAATATGGAAAACCAGCTTTTGGGTTTTCTGTCCCCAAAATATTCCTGTGCTCTTGTCAATTAACATGTATATCTTAGTGTTTCAAACAATTCTTTAGCTAGGAACATCATTGGCAAAGGACAAAGAAACAGCAGCACACTAGCTTGAGCAGTTATTATCATACTTAGCTTTGGATAATTCTTACGCTGCAGAAGTACAATACCCGAATACAGCACAGAAAGTGACATTGCTAGAGGTAAAATTTTGAGCCAAACAGTTATCTTTTAGAAAATACAATAACTGTATTTAAAAAAAATAATTATAAGCATTGGTTTGTGGATGTATGTTTTTCATAACTTCTAGAATCTTGTTTAATTTATATGTGAGCAGACGGGAGGTGTAAAGTTCCTATTTCCTCTCCAGCAATTATGACAGTGTCATTGTTTAAACGTCAACATTTTGCAAGTCCAAATATTCTACATAACTGCACAGGTCAAGGCATAGCAATACTTCTAAAACTGTCAGGGAAGGAAACCTGATAGTGGGTAAGCAAGTTGAAAGATGAAGGAGAGCCTGCATCAGCATCTTCCCTCGTGCTTATACAAGCACAAGAAGAATATTGCACATGAATTTGCCTTTTTCTGCCATAAATAAGAAACAAATCCACTGAAACTGAAAACATTACATTAGTATAACTGAATAAAATCAAATCTACAGCAAGCAAACCATACCAAGCTCATATCCTTGCTATGCAGCAAATACTTACGTATCTTCTCTTCTACAGAGCAAATCTCCTACAGTATTTTAATTCCTTCAGTTCCTTTTAGAATGCTGTCTTAAAATTTTACCTTAGTGATATTAGATTCCATTTTAAATTTCATCCTGATCAGTTTATACATCTTAATCTCATAAGATTTTTCGGTTTTTGTCTTCTTATTCCTGGAGAATTCCTAAAGAATTGAAGTGTACCCACACTTGATCTTCTTTTCCTAAGCTAGATAAATCAATTTCTTTTAGCATCCTTCAAAAAAAATAGGGTGTCTATTTTCCTAGTCATTCTAGGAGCAATACTTTTACTGCACTCCAGCCTGAATTAATCTTTGATTGGTACAGAAGAATGAGGGCACACCAGTCTCTTGTACCTGCTTCAGTTGCAATGGCCAAAAACACTGGAAAGCTGAAGCATGAAGAAAACCAAAAGAGTTAATACTAAATCTAAAGGCAAATATTCATCCTCAGCTCACAGGCACTGACAAAATACACATACTTATACTGTTAACTAAATTTGGAGCATGATGCCAAGGGTTTGTAAAACACAGCCCTCAAAAGCTTGAAATTTCACCAGTAACTAGGAGTCACAAGCATTAGAAACTGGAACAGTTAACACATCTCCCAGCAATACTCTACCTTCTCGTTTCTGAAAATAATGTCATGCCTTCTTTGTCATGAAAAAGCATGCTTAGATGTTTAATTATTTTCTTCAGACACTGGCATATAAAACTATATGTTTTACTCCTGACATGAAACTTCCTATTAAGGTGCTAATGATAAATGTTGCTATGTTTAACTAAATAGTTTGAAAATCCTTTGAGCAACATCATCTCTGCTCAGTAATATAATTTAAATAATTGACAATAATATAATAAAGTAATATAATAACATACCAACAAGATAATTAACATGAGTGTTCTGAATTACTGGTGATTCTCCTATCAGTAATTATAGTTAACATTAATTTTTCATATATTCAAGGAATGTGTAATACACTGAAATATCAGGTTATGAGGAGCAGAAATTTAGACTAGTTTGATTATAATTAATTATAATTTATATTACATATATTTATGTACATACATACATACATGTACTTGGACATGTAAGCATGTATTCAACAACTGGCATAGCATTTCAATATAGCTATACACACATGTACACACATGTGTTTTTTCCTAAATGAAATGTTCCCATCACTGTCTCTGGTATCAACATAATGCTTAGTTGCTCTAGATCATCAGAGAAATTACTCTTCCAGTGCTTCCTTCTAACAATAAAAAGCAAAACTTGTGAGGTTAATTTACAATTAACTACACTGCTGTATTTACAAAGGAATTAATTTCCTTAATATTGTTAGACCTGTAGTTGTGAAGTACTACTCAAAGAAATACCCAGGCTACCAAAAAACCACATAGCTGTTGCAGTGCGCCTCCTGGAGACAGAGGTTTCTATTACCTCTTTGTCCCCAAACATGGGCACACATCAAGAATTTTCCATCTTTCCCAGGTTGTGGTTGGCTTAGCCACCACAAGACCAATCCCCTAACACCCATTGGACCCCTGACCTGTAGGTAACCCATCCAGGTATCCTTACAGGACAATGCCTTTTGTAAACCCACCTACCTACCTGTTAAAAATCTGTGGCCCCAAGGCCACAGGCTCTTTCGCTTCTCCCCTGGGGTGGGTGCTGTTTCAGTGCCTGCCTCAGGTGTTTTTATTCGTTATTTTCATGTTATTGAAACCTTTTATTTTGGAAGAAAGCGATCGTTGCCCATCCCTCCTTTACTCGCCACTGTCCTCCTCTTCGCTGAAGACCACCCTGGAGGTACTACTGGAGTCCCGCTGGGGGTGTTTTCTTCCTGGGCAAAACCAGCGGGTATAAAACCCAAGTAATACATAGCCTCATCAGGTCTTCTTACAGAAGTGAAGCAGGTATTGAAGAAATATCCATCCCAGTAATATGTTCACTTACAAGGAATAATATAAAATTTCTGATATTTTCTCAGAACGAGGGGACAATATAATTTTACACAAGAAAGTAGAATTAATTCTCATGCCAGATTTCTCTTGGTGTATGAGGAAGCCATGCTACATAACCATTGAAATCTGGTAAAAAAAAAAAAAAAAATGGGGAGGGGGGCATAAAACCCTGGATAGGAGGATGCAGCCTTCTTATGGATGTAGAAGAGCATTCTAGATTTTTCTGATAGTGTACAGAAACAGTCCATTAGGATCACCAAGTATCAAATCTATGAAAAAGAATTGCCTGTGGAAAAGGGGACGTGGTTTTGGTTTGACCAGAGGCACTCACAAATTATATTCTCAGATGTGTCTACTGCTTAGTTATTAAAATAACACAGACAAATCAAAGAATGTTGGTGCCTCTGACAAGGTGATTTCAACACTGCTATGTGGCTGCCAATTATTCATTATCCTGTGAACATTGTATATATTTGATTCTAGCCCATTGTGACCCAAATCATCTGATCCTCTGCCTTTTACAGATATTTTTGATGACAATTTGCAACTACCATAAGCACCTATAGATATCTATATAACTATAGAGAGCTGCACAAATAAAAAGTTCTTTCTCTAAAATTGCTCTTTTTTTTTTCTTTTTTTTTTTTTTTTTTCCTGTCTCGGTTTAAATTTCCATCAAATTTGATCCAAGGCTCAGTTGATCAGTATTCTTCCTCAGTTCCATGGAATAATGTGGGATTGGGTTTGACCCTCCTGAAAGCTGTCTAAAATTAAGACTTCTATTTAATGTTAAGGATCTAAGTTCCTGTTATTAACAACAACACGCATCTGAGTGGAATTTGCCCATTTTCTTACAGACTGGCAAAATTAATTTTGGCAAAATACCCCTTCTGAAGATCTTTGTTTGTCTTGATTACCTAACACCGTATTAGCTTGCACTACTCTTACAGCTGTAAGTAAGTAGCTGAATCCCACCCCAGCTCCTAAAGCTTGGTGATATGAGTTTTCTCTGCAAAAAAGCTAGAATACAGTCAGGAAAAAAAAAAAAAAAAAAAAGAGGGAGTGAAAGAATCAAATAGATTAAAAAGAAGGGGGGTGGGGGGAAGGGAGGAAAAGCAGTGGTCCAAGGGACCCTCATTACTACCTGGAATGAGAGTGAAAAGAGAAAATGAAGCACTGGTACTCAAAAACTGGAGTGAATGCAACATGTCCTAGAGAAAGGGTCCTCTTTTGAAAAAGAAGAAAATAAGTAGTACAGTAAAAAGTGACTGAAAGGAAGACAGAATGAGTGGGACATAAAGCAGTTAATGGAAATTGTCTGTACAGAAATGGATTTTCTGGAGATGGAGTTTGAAAGAAATTGATATCACCCTGTTTAATTCATACAGGATTAATTTTTCTTAATCTTTATGTTACTAATTCTTGGTGTGACATATAGTACTACAGGATGTTATTCATCTCATCCAATCTTATCCAGCTAAAATGTAGACATCTATTTTAACCAAGTACCTTCTACTTATCTATGGTGGTATGGGAAACTCCAAAGATTGACCTATCCTGGTTTTGTTCAGCTAATCTTTGATCAGATTAATTCTATTCCTTACGCAAAGATACTTTGCTTCTTGGACTATATGTGGCAAACTAAAAATAATTATCTCTTATTCTTAGACAATGCACAGATTTGTGATATCATACCTTCTAATGTTGATGTGATATAATTAATTTGTAAAAAAATATTTAAAACTTCAGGAAAACAAACCAAACCAAACCCTGATTTATTATATTTATGAAATTTTGGTACATAGCCAATACCAAAACTTTCAAGCAAAAATATGTCAGTGTTATTTCACATCTAGAAAACTCTTGCCACTTTTTTTCCAAACTGGGCATTTTATACCCACTTCTGTCTTCATCTCTTTTTTAGGCTGATTGCATTATCACACTCACAGTAGACCAGCTAAACTGCAGATTAGATCCAGAGATGTCTATACAATAAGAACCAATTTTTAGAAATTACAGTTCAAACAATTTACAATGACAGTAGGAAAGACAGAAAGAGATAATAAGAAAGTCTGTGTCTTCCCACTGTTACGGTTAAGGAGCTGAAAACTAATTCTGTCTAAACCTTGCAGTACAGTGTTCTGCCAGTGAGGTGTTAGCTACAAGTTAGCTGATGAGGATGGATGCTACTTAAATAAGGAGAAGAGGAGAAATGAGGAAGAAGAAAGATATGTACTTTTGGTTTTTTTCTTGTTTAGGAGAATGCCTATGGAGAATGGCCTTAGTTATGGCAAACTCGTTGCTGGATGAATTCAAATAACACAAAGTACTGCTGTGCAGATGTGTTAGCTAATACAGCTATTATTAGTGCAACACTGTGTAGTAGTTAATTAGCAATATGTCCCTAATGGCTATGTCAATTTTAATTTTCAAGTTAGCTCAGATATAACTAGATACCTCTTAGTGGGCTTGTACCATAAGTGACTTATTCAAGATCATATCAGCAGCAGACACTGCAGCTGATCCTATTTCTGCACCTCAGGGTGATCCCTGAGGCATAAGACCTTTGTGTCTGCTGAAGGTTCCGGCATATTAGGATGCTAGTCAACCTCAGCAGTGCCTTTCCTTTTTTAATGACCACACAGGAAATATCGAGTGCCTTCAGCACCAAACTGTTTCTAAACTCTTATTTGCACTCAGGAAAATAACTATTTTCAGGCATCTGTGCAAACACAAATTCAGGAATGTCTATCTAGATGAAATCTTTTCAAAATTACTAACAAAAACAATATATTTGAAAACCACTAAAAAGTTTCTGATTTTTTTTTAATTAACCACTTCAATTTACTAGCAACCTTCTTCACCAATGTGAAGTAAGTTAAGTTCATAGGTTTTAATTTTTAATTTTAGGTCCTACTAAAACCCCTAAACAACAAATTATCAGTTGCTCAGATTCATTCTTTCTTAGTATTTTTTTATCTGCTTAGTACTGGAAAGACTCAGATACATTTATCGTATACAGGAGTTTGACTTTTTTGGACCTAATTAAAGGCATAACTATCATTAGTTTACTTGCGCAAACAATTTTCTACAATATCATGCAGGTATGATTATTAAAATTAATTTTTGTACAGACTCTCTAGTTTCTGTGGTAAATGCCAGACTGATAGATATTCATTTTCTTTCTCCCTTCTTATCTTTTCCTTCTTTCTCAAAGACCATTCTCAAAAAAATAAAACCAGGACATGCAAATATAAATCAACTATATTGAATTTCTTAATTTTATTAAAGTCATGATATGGTAAATAATTTTATGAAAGATAACATTGGCTAAGTCAAGTCTTTATTTGGCAGACTCTCAAACTGCTCATCAGAGGACCATCTATCAACTATGGAACAGCTAAGATAGAAAACAACTAAAATAAATTTGTGAACAGTCAGAACAGATATTAAAGACTGAGTAATACACTGCGAACTTCTAATGCTAATGGATAAGTTTTGAAATGGCTTATTTTCTGTTCAAAAGTACCGATAAAATATCTTAACTGTCTATGATCTGATTAGTAAGTTGATTTTCAAATGTCTTTAATTTTCTCATTTTGATTTTTCCACTATTAATTTGCCAATATTTATCAATTACATAATATAGAAAGCCTAAAAAAGAAGCTGTGCGCAAGTGTCCTGTAATTATACTATATTTTAATATATATCTAAAGTTACACATGCATGCATATGTAAACCAATATGCACATTTAAAAAAAAACATGTCTCAGGTAGAGCATGTACAAATATCAGCTTAACATTTAATGTAATATTTATAGGTTATATTTAAGCGAGTTACTGAGCAACTTCAGTGGGAAGTTAGAGCAGCATAGAGAAAGCAGAAGTTTTTTGTTTGTTTGTTTGTTTGTTTGTTTTTTCTGTAGCAACAAACCACTCCAGTGAGTTGTACAGGAACATCTTCATACTCAGTAAGATAGTGCAGCATGCTTGAGGGCGCAAGTCACTGATTGACAAGTATTAATCTTCTTAGTGATATTATAGACTGCCAAAGAGAGGTTTATAGAGTTGATCTAGTGGGGCTACTCAGTAAAACTACAAGTGGATGGAAACAGGAGCATGGGCTACAATACACCTTGTCTTCTTCAGCAGCCACAGCTTACCATCTATCATAACCTCCTATGTGGTCAGTTCAATTAGTTTAGCAAAGCGAAATTTTGAGAGATGTATATTGTATCTGTTTGCAGTGGAGCTAATTTCCTTTATAGCAGCCTGTATGTTGTGTGTTTCAGATCTATGACCTGTTTCTTACTCTGCCCCCAGACTGAGTAGGTTGGGGAGTGCAAGACGTTGAGAGAGAACACAATGAGGACAGTTTTTACAAAGCAGCTGTTCCTCAGGGACTGACTGGACATCAGTTTGCTGTTGGTGAGTGATTGCCTTTGCATCATTTGGTTTGTTTTTTGGTTGGTTGGTTGGTTGGTTTTCAGTTATTAAACTGTCATTATCTCAACTTTATCTAAACTGGAGGGTAATAAGCATGACTCTTGATGGGAGCTCAACTGCCATCACAGGCGACAAGGAACAATTGCTATTCTTTGATATTTTGATGCAACAAAAAAAAAGCTAAAGCTGGAAGTTGAAGTTAAGGTAAAAAACTGAAACACCTTCCTCACAGAAAATGAGACAAAGAGGTTTGGTTTTCCACACCAGTGTTGTTAACTAATGAAACAGTTCTGCTAGGGATATGCTGGATTTCTCATAATATTCATTTACTGGATCCAGATTTCAAGTGTGTGTGATGCAGTACCTATTTTTCTAACAAAGACATGAAACTGATGTTAGAATTGTTGAACAATTCTGTCTAATTGTCAAAATTGTGCAGCCTGTACTAAGCAGGACATCAAAATAAATTCATTCTCATGTTAGTAATCACTGATCCTAGACTTTCTCAAATATATCTTAAAATTAGGTGTGGAATGGTATTAAGAAAATTCAGATCACTCAGACTGTTATCCTCTTCATCACTATGACATATTATTTCTGCAGCTGGTCACAAAACATTATTTATCTTTCTGCAGAATTTTATAACAATGGTCTCTTATCGTTCAGCAGAAGTTTATAACAATGGGCTGAAGCGTGATAACTTCTATTTTTCCTCCTGTGATTATAGAAGATTCTGACAAGCCTTTGTTACTTAGTATACAGTCATCACTTGGTAAGAACCACAGTATTTATGAGTTGTACTAATTTTATGTGTCATACAAATTTGTGTCCTCAGCAGATAAAGAGAATGCATCCAGTGGTGCCTCTAACAATGTTTTACTGGGGAGGATCACAGCATGACACATTGCAGTGAGCTTGCATGCATGCAGAAGTATTTGATGGCATAGAGATTTAAAAGAACAATGGCATACCTAATAACATCATTATCAGTTATTATCAGTTATCCAATATCAAGACAATGATAACAAGAAAAGATAAATAGTTATACTTTGGAAAATAGGGGGGATCGGGTGGGGAGGAAAAGATGAAAAAAATTACTAAAGTCTTTGTAACTTGCTCCTGTGTGAATCTGTTCACACTCAACGTAAGATGCCAAAGCTTATCCATGCAAACCTTGGCACAGCCTGCAAAATCTTCACTGAGGGCTACACATAGATGCATGAATGGATAAGAATTCTGTAATACATTTCCTGAACTTACTTGTCAATTCAAAAAACCTACATCACCAATCACACAATGAAACACATAACTACACCATTCCCATCAATAAAATCATAGGACAGGCAGGGTGCCATGGCCTTCCAGCCTCCTCTAACAGCAGTCCCCATTTCTATTCTCCCCTGTGGTATTCAGACTGGGGTCAAGGAGCAAATTTGAGCCTGGGAAAAGAGAGGAATTGTGTGAAGATATTTTAGATTTTGTCCTTATTTTCCACCATATTTCTTTCTTTCTAACTTTCAAAAAATGAAATTAATTTTCCCCAAGTTGAGTCTGTTTTGTGCCTGACAGTAATTAATGAAAGTAATTTCCCCATCTTTATCTTGACCCACAGGATTTTTCATCTTATTTTCCCCTCCTGTTGTGTTGAGGAGGGAAATCAGAAATTGGGTGGGCATCTAGCAGCCAGCTGAGATCAACTCACCACAATGAGTGAAATGGATGAGAAACCTCAAAGTCAAACTTGAACTGAAATGGTAGCACTACAAAGAAATAAAACTGACCTGATGAAATATTTAGTCGTATCTTGTCCTTCACCATTTAATTCATAGCAGATTTTCACATTGTTTGCAAATATGGTACCAGAAAGTAGTATGAAATTCACTACAAGAAATTAAACTATATGTGATATTTTTTCTCTTATGAATGGATTCTACTTTTCAATAAGAAATGCAATTTGTCTCTTTTTAGAGCAGGGATTCAAAATTAATATAAAGGACAATATAGGCGATTATTTTAAGAAAATTGGTAATCCCTTTGGCTTTATCCTCTTGTCATACTCATTATCTCACTGGATTACACCACAGGTTTCCAATGAATTAATATTATGAAAATTTTATCCCCTAACCTTTCTTAAATATCAAGTGTTTCTACAAAAATCTCTTAATATTATAGCTGCTCTTTCCACATCCCTACCAGAAATGGTAGATTCAAAAGTTTAATTCAGTTAACTTTTGAAAAAGATACCATTTTCTTAATTTCTCATCCAAAATACAATTAGTGAGAAACTTAATACTGGTTTCCTATCCTAATGATACTGAAGAGCATAATATTGGGAATAGATCAGTAAGCTTCCTTTATAAGAGCCATCTATGAGGCATCAAGCACATTTTGACACAATATAAATGACAGAACTATGTTTTCATTCTAATTCCATATTCGTCATTTTAATCTTCTGCAAGTTAATTACTTAATACTAATATAGTACTTTTCTCTCCCTACCAGCTGTGATCTTAAGGCCTTTTTACTGCATATCAACCCTCCCACACTTTCTTTCTAGGGTTCATTTTTCTCAGAAATTGTTTTCTACCCTGTAATTGTCATGAAACTTACAATTAGATGCTAGTATATTAAGAATTCATTTACTGACCTAGAGGAATCATCTAGCATATCACTCAACATGCAGAAAACAAGCGTGATGTGAAAGAGTACTGCAGTGGAACTGAAATTCACCTACAAAAAGAAATAGCCTTTTCCCTGAAAAGATCAAATATTACATAGAAAAGATTTATATGAAATGTATAAGAGATGAATAAGACATATGATGACGTATGAACAAGAGATTTGTAAGATTTATATGAAAGTAACAGTTACATTTAAGAAATCATGAGAATTTATCTGAACTGTGCTTTGTAGTGTTTCCACTATGTGAGCAGGAATATTTTTAACATATGTATGGAATCAGTAAGATTGTGCACGTCTTGAGTGTAGGCAGAAATGTACATAAGTTTAATAGATGCCTCTTCCTATGAATAAGTCCAATTTGTCTTTGGTCTGTCAAACAGTTTGAATTTGCCTAGAATCTCGATTATTCTGTTGGTCAATAAGTTTTGTCCTATTCAGTCTGGATCTTCCAGTACTAGAAGCTTTCCTCTCAAGTAAGCTGGTTTCTCACTTCTAACCAAGCAAGCAGTAGTTCCAATTCCTAAGAAGATTCCACCCATAGTTTCATTCAGCTTTCCTACCATAACATGAAAATATTTTTCAATATATTCAACGGAATATTGGATATTAATTAGTCATATGAATATAAAACATTATATGTCAGCACCTGACAGAATTCTTTGCCTTTCTTTATTTTCTCTTCACTCTCCCTCTCTTTCTTCTCTTCCAAAAAGTTAGTGATTAGTATAAAAAAATTGATCTGTTCTGTGTAAGAATGAAAGAAAAGCTGTCTGTAAGGTACAATGCTTCTTTTTATTTTAAAATTATACTGTCAAAAAAAAAAAAAAATCTTCAGAACCTAATTAGTGTAAATCAACAAATGATTCATCAATTCATTCCCTTTCTAAGAAAAGCAAAAAATACCAAAACTTTCAGTAAAGGTGAAGTTCCTCATAGTTTTTCCATATTTCAGTCTAATGAAAAATGTCATAGGGAAAAGCTGCTCAGTTCATGTGTTTTAAACCAAATCAAGATGAAAGTTTTATTATTTATTAATGACACATAATTAGCAGGCAATCAGTGATTCATTCAGGATCAATATCAGCAATATGACCTATAAATCTCTGTATCAGAAACTTCTAAGAAACACCTCCCTATAACCAATTACAAAATGCTGTAACCTCACACCCATGCACATGTCCACGCACAGAGAATTCTGTGCCTACACTCTCACAGGCAGCGTGGGCTACAACCACATCTGTTACCTTTCCTGCCCATATGGATTCTCCCACTTGCACACACCTGCTGTGAGACATATGGGTGCTCCAGCTTTATGTGCACTTGTGTTGCTCCCCAACAAGGCCACATTCACCCATAGACAACATGATTCAAACTTGTCACAGCATCCAGTGGGTTGGCCAAGGCAGAAGTCCTGTTGCCATTGGGAGATTTCTTGCAGTGTATAAACAGATTTTGATTACCACTGTTTGCACTTCTAGGTCTCTGCCTCACAAACTTTACAACTTAGAAAATTGAAAATTCTCATACTTCTTTTATACTTCTTTTCCAGCTGAGTTCCTTTTTATTTCTAAAATTTCACTAGTTCCCAGGCTAGTGTTTAAGCTGTCTGATAGTCATCTTCATCTGTAAATTGATCAGTTTGGGCAACTGTGCTCTAAGGCATTTTAGGATGTCCCTTTCACAGCCACTGTTCACATACCTGTCTTAACAACTGTTATTACCTAGGCCATGGCTGGGCAGGACAAGCATCTCACAGTAGTGACTAGCATGAAATGTAAGAGATTGCTTCAATCTACCTTGTAGGAAGAGACACTGAAACTGTAATGATTCAGTTATGTTCAAAGTCAACTAGAGATTTATTTTAACTTGCAATATTCAATCAACTAATCCAAGAAATGTGAATAAAAATCCACTAGTGTTTTGTACTTATTATTGAAGATCAGCTCCTGGAAATTAGTCTCAAACAATCAGATTTTGATTATGCAGTGTGCTGAGTTGAGGGGGAAGCAAAGACAATAACATCCACATGGCTTCTTTCCGTGCCAGTCTTTCATACCCAGTCCATGAACCAATTACCGCTTCCAAATTTTCTGGGGACTTCTTTATCTTTCATGTCAGTCTTCAGCCATGTCATAATAACAGCCAACTTGAATAAATTTCATGAGGTTTATCCTAAATCTAAATTGTCTCAGAATTTCATATACTTAGTTTAATCATCCATGCACTGGGAAACAATACTTCAAGTTTATTTGTCAGACAAAAAGGTTATATTACATAAACCCTAAACCTTTCCATAATTCAAACATTCATACTGCTTGATAATGAATAAAAGAAGAAATATCAAAAGTCTTTTTTTTGTTAATTGGTTTAATAAAAGCCTTTCAACCTTGTAGGACATTATCGATGTAGAGATGCTCAAGACAAATCATCAGGCGCACAGATAAAGCATTTATTCTGCCTGACATGCACCGCTACCAGCAGTAATTTAGGACAACACAGAGGTCACACTCGGTGAATATATACAGAGCTAAATAAGAACTATTAATCACATAAGAGTATATTTGTTGACTAATGGCTTCTTTACTTTTTTTCCTTATTTCTGGTTTCAAGTACCCTTCACTCATTCAAACAAATTGTGAGAATATACTAATAAACTATATGGCATGTACAATGGTAGTGTGACTATAATAAGAGCTGCCTATCTTTAAAAAAGAGGATGGTATTGGGAGCAAAATGGAGGGTAGCAATTGGATACAAACCTTTTATTAACACATACACTAGTAGCTAGATCTATGTTGCAATAAAGTAGCAAGACTAGATTGCAGTGCTTACAGCAATACCGTCATTGTAAGTTTATTTCTTTTATATCTGTTTTGATGTAATTTTTAACCTGTGGTGACTAAATAGATAGTGGTAGAATATTCTGATAAAAGAGCATAAGATGCTATTTTTCTTCAAGCAAGCTCAAGCAGGTTAAAGCAACTGGCATGGCTATATCACATACATGCACAGATGTGGCAGCAACTACAAAATTCTGAGCAAATTTTCATGATACAAACTCAGAATTTTTAGTCACCTCTTTCAGGATATTGTCTGACATAAATTGGTCAGGAAATACTGTAGCATATTCTAAGTGCTCTTGCCTATAACACTTTTATAATTCTGGCTGCAAACAATAAAGGATGATCCAATATGCTGCAACTGACATAAGGAGATTTCTGGTTGACAGCTAGTCCAAATGTCAGTGGAAATTATGCACTTTCTCTTATATTGCGAACTGTAAAGCAGTTTCAGTTTCACACACACAATGTGTTTTAGATTTGTGGCTTGCTAATGTTTGAAAAATATGCTTACAATGGTACAGTGTGATGTATTGTAGTTTCAAATGCTACATAACCTTAGTTAACTCTACATGTTCTTCTATCATGTATGGCAATAAATCAAAAGGTAGTGTCCCTGTAAGCTTACTACCCAGAAATAACCTTACTCTTGCTATTATATCCTCCATGGCCTTTCATCCTACTCCACCTTTCTCCCTTACTTTCCTTCTCTTCTACCTGACGCTACACTTCAGTTACTTTAAACTTTTTATTCTTCTCTTCTGAAGAATGTAGAAGAGAATGAATTTTGCTAGGTATATGAGGGACAGATGCTATTGAACCCACTAATGTAAATTAGTCCCATCAAGCTTTTTGTTTTACACGGAAGACTTAGCTTTTTATCCTATCAAATTTTACACAATTTGAAGTGTAAAAACTCTTCCTGCGGCAGAGGGGCAGATCTCAGTGCTGAGGGAGTTTTACTGAGAGAGGGAAATATCAGGACCATGGAGAGATCCAG
>NW_008586029.1:51838-69474 GCF_000691845.1 Merops nubicus | reverse complement strand
AGCAGGAATCGACAGGTCTTGCAGGAAGACACTGATGAGACCTGGGCGTTCCCAAAGCAAGGGTGGTCCCTCCCCTCCACGCCCAGAAAAGGTGTCCAAGGGAGTGCTAGCGACCAGAGCGGGCAGGGCCTGGCACAGCGGTTGCCGTGGTGCCAGGTTGTTTGCCCACAGGAAGGGCACTGGAGCCCGGCCAGCTCCGGGAGGGAGCCATGGCACCCACCCACCAGAACCCCTCAGCTGTGGCCTCTGTGAGCTCTGCACTGAGCTCCAGAGAGAACCTGCAGCCACCCAGGGCTCTGGGTGCAGGGTGTGCCCCACTCCCGTGCCAGAACAGGAGGGAAGCCCTGAGCACACCGGTGGGAGATGTGCCCAGGGAGGAGAACTCCTCTGCTCAGGGACACAGCTCCAGGAGGAGGTGTGTGGGCTGAGGAGCATCAGGGAGTGTGAGAGAGGGACAGACTGTTGGGACCATGCCCGACCTTGCCTGGGACAGGCCCAACATGGAGACAGGACACCTCACCTGGGGGATTCCCCTTCCTCTCATTGCCTGGCTGAGCACAGTGACTCCAGGGACAGTGGGCAATGTCATCAAGTTCCTGCCCAGGGCAGCAGTCATCCTTGTACCTGTAATTAAGCTGCTGTTTTACCTAATCACTTGTTACAGTAAGTGCTGCTAAAATCAGCTTTTGACTTATCTCATTTTATTAGTAAATCTTGAATTGCTGATAAATCAGCCTCAAACATAATCATCTGCAACATGTTGTCATACTGAACCATCCAGCATAATAACACTTCCTGTGAATGACGGAGAGTTTACAGTGCCACAGTAGAGGCGTACAACTAAATTTTGTGGCAAAGTTTCAGTAATAGAGGGGCTAAAGGGATGCCTTCTATGAGAAGCTGCTAGAACCTTCCCCCATGTCCAATAAAGCCAGTGTCAGCCAGCTCCAAGATGGACTTACTGCTGGCCAAAGATGAGCCGATCAGCAACACAGGTAGTGTGTCTGTGATAAAATATTTAAGAAGGGTAAAAAATCCCTACACAACAATAACCAGAAAAGACCATAGAGAAAATGTGAGAGAAACAACTCTGCAGACAAGGTCAGTGAAAAGGGAAAGGGAGGAGGTGCTCCAGACACTAGAGCAAAGATTTCCCCTGCAGCCTGTGATAAAGACCATGGTGACATAGTGAGGCAGGCTGTCCCCCTGCAGCTCGTGGAGATTAATGGTGGAGCAGATACCTACTTTTACTCCACGTAGGACCCCACATCAGAACACACGGATGTGGTCAAAGAAGGCTGTGGCCACGTGGAGAGCCTACATTGGAGCAGGTTCCAGGCAGGACCTGTGACCCTGTCAAGAGGAGCTCACGGTGGAGTAGGTTTGCTGGCAGGACTTGTCATCCTGTGGGGGATACACACTGAAGCAATTTGTTCTTGAAGGACTGCACCCCATGGAAGGGACCCAAGCTGGAACAGTTCTTAATGAATTGCAGCCTGTAAGAAGGACCCATGTTGGAGAAGTTCATTGAGGACTGAATCATGGGAGGGACCCCATGACAGTTGGTAAACTGGTGGTGGTTTTGTTTAAATTAAATTGATTTTGTTTCCCCAAGTTGAATCTGTCTTTTGCCCGTGAACATAATGGGTGAATGAGCCCTCTCTGTCCGTTGTCTTTACACTTGAGACTTTTGTTGAATTTATTTTCTCCTCTCCATCCCACCAGAGGTGGGTAGGAGTGAATAAGCAGCTGCGTGGTTCTTTGTTGCTTGCTGGGTAGGCTCAAACCACAACAGCTGATAATTCTAGTTTGGGAAAAATTCTCTTATTCTCTGACTGTAACCTTGAACAGACATTTCCATTTTGAAGATGACAGTTTCCTCTTTCAAAATGTGGCAGGTTTACAAAGGAACTCATTGGCCTCTCCTTAGCCGGAATGAAGGCAGTTGACCTGTTAATCAAACTTCCACTGGTGTTGTCAAGTACTATCTTCATTCTGAAGAGTATCTTCCATGTTTTCTTCAGTTGTGTTTTCAGATCAGAGACTGAGTAGATCCTGGTACCAATTTCAGTGAATGACAAAACTTAGGTGTACTTCCTTGAGGTCAGGATCTTCCTATCCAGGTGTAATGCAGTATGAGGGCTGAGATGACCATAAAGGCCAACCTAATTCGTATATTCCTATATTTTACTTCTGTGAATTTACACAAAAATGAGCTGATACCTGGAAAATTGCAAGCAGTCTTTTATGGCTTGAATGTTTCTGAAACACTTTGTTCAAAGTGTGTTCAGTGATGGTTGTGATAAGACTTCTGAGCACAGAATGATGTAATGTTTGTGGGTATAATCCTTATAATAGCTTTTGTTCCATGAGGTGCCTGGTCTTTATTTAAGCAGACATCTTGCCTCTAGGTCAACCTCAAACATTAGCAATTTAATTTGGAATAATCTTACTCTATATTTTGAAATCTTTAGAAATATGGTTCCATCAAGCCCCTATACTGTTCTGATTTAAGGTCAAAAGTATTTGTCCAGTTGCTTTGCCCTTTCCTCCAAAGCAGAGCTATATATCTCTTCTGGATGATCAGAGGTACTCATTATTTGCTCAGTTGTGCTAAGCTCTGGAGAAAAATTGTTTAACCAAGGAGAAGGCATCCCTGGCTGTGAAAAACAGTGACCTGCCAGTTAGGACTCAGAACAAGGAATGTTATATCTGGTAGCATTAGACACCCAAAAGGAAAAGGTAGCTTGTGTAGATTCACAGTCATCCACATACAAGTTTCTGGCCTTGATCAGGACAATCTTTGAATTAGGACTTAGGCATTTGTCTTATAGAAGAATTGTTGGCAAGCACTGGACTAACCTCACATCAGGTAGCCACAATTGCTACTAGCCATGTGAAGCTTCATTGTTCCTCTCTTATAGCCTAATGTCAAATTTTAATCACAGGTACTTTTAGTGAATCTATTATATTTGAATTAGAAGGAATGAGGATTTGTGTTTGTACAAGTAAGCCTAGTAGGAAGCATGAAGAGTTTATCTTAGACCAGAGCCTGTCTGAGCTCTCTCTACATCTCAGTCTTCCTGCTAAGAATGCAAAAAAAACAGCATCAAGCTGAAACATCCTGCCTGCAACTTTCTTAACTGGAAGTGAAAACATCACTGTTACTGTCTAAAATTCCCATGTGCTCAGTCTAGCACAAATAAAGATATAGTATCAGATCTAATTTCCACCACCCCAATTATCTTGACTGTCCCTGATGTGGAAAAATTCTCCAGAAAAAGTTGTAGCAGGGAAAACAGAGTAAGTTGCCACAAACACCTGAATCCGGATTCCAGTCCTATCCCACGGTCTTTAGAGTGGATGAATGATAAAACATTGCATATAATATTAAGACTTTTAGGTACTGATGTGATAGAATGTATGTAAAATAAAACCTGTAGCACTAGTGGAGGTTTAGAGACAGTAAACATCATTACTTGTATGCACAATGTGTTCTTGGTCACTTTTGGCCCAAGTAGTAGATTCTCATTTAATGGCCTGCTCACAATTTATGTGAAAAGTAGCAGTAAAATTTATGTGAAAAGTAGCAGTAAAATTACTCTAATGATCAATAAACTTATTTAACCCTCCAGTCTTGAACACAGAGTGGCAGGTCTGCTGCCTTTCTGTTGGTAGCAGTCTCAGCTGGCAGTATCTTTCCTGAGTCAGTGTGTTCTTTTCCTTTGGGTGTGCAGTGCCAAGACTGGTGCTGGCATTTGCATTTTCTCTGCTAAGTGCAGGAGGGAAATGAGATTAAGAAAGATTTCACAGAGGGTTATAATGTTATGCAAGGGATGGATTTCACTGTTCCCAAGGAAAAAGTAGCTCAGTAAGCAGAGATGAGTCAAAAGAAACTTGCTTGACTAGAACGTTCCAGGATGAATTTTATAAGACGTTAATTGCATATTTTCATTATTTTTGTTCGTGTTTGTGGGGGGTTTATGTAGAAATTCATCTTGATTGATGTGATTAACTCAGGATACCTTTTGTTCAGGTTTTTCATTCAGTACTTTTAAAACAAAGGAATGAGGAAGGAATAAAGACAAAAGATGGAAAAGGAAAGACAGAAAGAAGGAAAGTGTGCTTAATGCTGCTGCTGCTTGTGAGTACAGCTACAATATTTACTGTGAAAACAATTCTTGTATTTATTGTATGCCAAAAACCCATGCTTTAGCTTCAAGCTGTCATTGTAAATAAATAACAAACCCCACCAAAATCAAATTATAACATTGATCAGAAAGTTGGCAGTTTGATTTCAAATCAGGTTCTGAGATCTTCAGCTTGATGCTGAAATACCAAAACCCAAAAGATTTCAATTGTTTTTGAAGATACTGGATTTGTGCTTGCTTGTTTCCTTGCCAAAAAAAACACAGAAATACAAAAAAATACCCAAACCAACCAACCAAAAAAGCCCCAAAAATATTACTATAGTAATTTCTTTTGGAAAAGTTTAAAAATTGTTTTTCATGTTTTATTTGCCCTCTTACTCTGCCCTGTCAGTCATATTCAGGAACTCCCCAGGCCCTCCTAATCAAATCCCTGTGAAAATCTAGTCTGAGAAAATTACCTAGAAATCGATGGAATGTACCGGAAGGTAATGGACTATTCATAACAACTTTTACATTTATTTTTTTTATACATATTTTATATATGTTATGTTTATATATTACATATTTTGTATGCATATTTTTCTCCTTCCCCTTTTTCTGTTTCCCCACTGAATTACACATTGCTGCTTCTCTATCTCCAGGTTCAGGAGAGTAGTAGCAGTCAGTCAATGACAGGCTGAAAGCATGAACTCTTCTAATACAGAACTGTGACCTTTATGACCTGGAGAAAAGAGCACTGCATCTCTCCAGTGGGACCCAGGACCATCATTATGAATGCTGCTCTCTCTGAGTCCTCCCACACCACAGGGAGAAGCTATAGTGAGGTACAGGCTAGGGTACTAAATATTTTATGAGGCCCATGAAATTTAGCTGAAAGTAGCAGGGAACCAGATTTGCCAGGGGGAGATACAAAAATGTATGTGAGGAGTTATTAAAGCCACTGTTTAAATAGCATTTCCTATGCACTCATCCCGTTGTGAAATATGTGGTATTTGTGTACACATGGGAGATATACTTTTAAATTTTAATGGCAGATGTTTTCAGATGGCCTGAAAAGGTTGTTTATAGTTTTGTTCCTGATAAGTAATAGCCAGTCTTTCTTAAGCCTGCACAGATCATTAGGTAGCATGGCTTAGGTAACACTTGCTGGGATCTGAAGCCAAGGGTATGGAAGCGAATGTTGTTTGTACCTTTGGCCATTGGGGTCTTGTTTCCTCACCCCAATAGCTCAGCAGCCAAAGGCTTGGGGCAACTTTTCCAATAAAGAGAGTAGGAGGATCAGACTCACCACTGTGGACTGATGTCCTGCCTTCACAGCTTCTTTCAATAACATCAAACTCAGAAGCTTTCAGTCTTACTGTCAGCTGTTCAGTGTTTGAGATATTATTGCAGCCTTTCTACTGTAAGTGCAAAATTACAGTGGAAGTTTAAAGTCTTTTTAGCAACATTTTTTGTGCATATGTGTATTGTGTATCACTGTCCAAATTTTGGCAGTGGGAAGGCTGCTGTGACCTCTCTGAGGAGAGGCCAGAGGCTGCTCCATGCCAGACACAGCTGGTTCCAGCCAGCTCCAAGGGACCCACTGCAGGACACAGCTGAACACATCAGCCAAGCTGGTAGCACCTCTATCATAACACATTTAAGAAATGGCCAAAACACTAAAAAGCAGGGAAGAAAAGAAATGTGAGCTAGAACACTGAAAACACTAAGGTCGGAAGAGAAGGAGGAGGAGAAGGAAATGCCCCAGGCACTGGGCCAGAGATTTCCCCTGCAGCCTGAAGGAGAGACCATGTTGGAACAAGTGTTTCCCTGCAGACTGTGAAGTCCATGGTGGACCGGGTATCCACCCTGAAACCTGTGGAGGACCCCAGCAGATGGATATTTTCTGACAGAAGCTGCACCAAGTAGAAATACAACTCTGGAGCGGGTTTATCCTGAAGGACATGGGAAGGGCTTACTCTGGAGTAGGGGAAAGTGTGAAGAATAAGGAGTAGCAGAGAGAAAAAGTTATGAACTGAACACATCCCCTCTGTACTGCTCAGGCTATAGAGGAGGATACAGATGAACTGGGAGCGAAGGAGTGATGGGCAGCCTGAGAAAAAAGTGAGGGCAGGGGTAAGGTGTTGTTTTAATTTGTCTTTACTTTTCACCGTGCAGCTCTATTTTAATTGGAAATTTATTACATTAATTTTCCACAAGTCAAGTCTGTTTTGCCAGAGATGGTACTTGGTTACTAATTACCCTGTCTTTAACTTGACCTATGAACTTTTCAGTCTTAATTTCACCCTTTGTCCTCTTGAGGAGGAGGAGGAGTGAGAGAGAGAGAGAGAGCAGCTGGATGGGCACTTGGTAGCTGGCCTATCTTGTAAGTCAGGCATAAAAAAGCTCTGACAAATATGGCTTATATGTATCAAGGAAGGCTAAATACTCATCATCAAATTTTCAGTCTTCATGTAACTGTTCCACATTTGCAAAACTCCAGGGAGCAGTGGAAACATATTTTTACAAGAAATGATCTGTAGCCTGTTGAAGTTCAAAGTTATTAATTATTGGCAGATGGCCACGAAAAAGCAGTATGATCTTTTTATCTGTTGAGGGCTCAGATTTTCTATCCCAGCCTTAGTATTCAGGGTCTTTAATTGTGACTTTGCTTTTTTTTTTTTTTTTTCCAGATTAGTGGTTGGGTATCTTGAAGATTGATTTCCCTAGCTTTGTGAGAAATAAACTCTGTAATTAGTATGATATATGTCACATTACTGAAGGCCAAGAAAAAAATAGTATTTTCAAAAATAGCATTTCATTCCAAAACTTATATCCCCCTACATTCATGCGAAACAGTAATACAAGTATCTAAACAATGAAAAGTCAAAACTCAATAGAATAGAAATTACTTTCACTGTCTTTTGAGTTTATTTGAACCTTCCTATCATGCCTTTTTCTCTTCCTTGTACAATGAAAGTAGGGAAGTTCAGAGCTTTAGGAACATAATCTGATCTTCTACCAATATGCTATTTGTAAGTAACAGCTCCCATTACCTGTTCCCAGAATTTTTTCCTTATGCCATGAATCTGAAACCAGAAACTGGAAACCAGTTGATCATGTAGAACTACAAGAGACTTTCTGTACATGTAAAGAACATTTGCTGTAGAACAATATTTTGATTCTGCATGGTACATACCAACCCTGTATTTCAGGGGAATACTTAAATCTAAGTTCTTTCCACTCGATTATTACTCCCACCTTTGTGAATGAAGTTTTGTCATTGTCTTCAAATATGGCTAAATATGTATAGCGCAGTGGAATTTTATAAAACACTCAAGTGAAGGAAAAAGTGTTTGGTTACTATATTCTATTTTGTATTAGCTATTCCAGTAAGAAAGATGTTGGCATATATGTATGCATTTATATAATATGTCTATAGAAATGTGTGTAAAGAAAAATGTCCAGATCAGGCAGGTTTCTGTCTACTGATCCTTCAATACGTACTATACTGTTCTTTGTTGAAAATTCTGCTTCTATCAGAGTTTTGATAAAGATTAACTTTGATATTAAAATATTTTTTCTAAAATATTTTCTTTGTGGATACATATATCTAAATCGAAAGGATTTCAGTTTTTCTTACTGTTATAATTTCTCTATTTGTACCTTAAATTTTCTAGTATTGTAAACCAAACAAAAAATAATACATTAATCAAGAACAGAGATTCTGTATTACTGTATTTTGCATTTTGCTTTACATTTTAATATATTCCAAAGTCAGTCAAAGTATCTTTCATTGTCTTTAATTACCCTGTGTTTATCACATTAGTATGTTGCTATAGAAACCATTGTATTATCAAAAATCAAGTTCTTTTTATTCTAGTGGCCCTGTATAGTAAAATCTGTTTGGAATGGATGAGAAATATTAGATCGGAAACAAAAATAAGGAAAGGATTGTATTATACCTACGGAAAATAATTTTGTATATGTCATGTTTCACTTTCTGAAGTGATTATATTAGCCTCAGTTTGGTTTATTATCTCTGTAGCTAGCATACTCTTTAAATGAACTTTGATTAATAAAAGTGAGTTTGATTTATGTTTTGGTAATACTGGAGTAAGCCAGTACTGCTGATACAAAAAAGAAAGCAGGAAACAGTTCAGCTATATCTCTTCCAAGGAACTTTCAAAAGATAAGATATAAGCATCTTTACTGTCTGTAAAGTGCACATTTTACTAGTTAGTTTGGTTCAAATAATTGAAAAAAAATTCTATTTCCCACATGCTTGTCCCTCTGCATAAACTAAATATAGTAAATCTTTTAGTTCAGGGATACACTTCAGAGCCTGGTTTGCACAGTACTGGTATTAAAAAATGGGGGTAAGAGCTTATTCAGCATGCAGTCACATTTCTATAGTATACACCTCTGCAAAGTCTTATAAAATTCTATTACAAGGCTATTAAATTTAATCAGCAAGTCAGTCCTGAGCCAAAGTCTTGCACTCCTTACATCTTGAACCTGTCATACTAATACAGAACAGGCACGAGCTGTTTCCATTTTTGAAATCTTATTTTGATCACATAAATAAGTAAAGCAAAAGATTGCCTTAAGCTAGGTTGTTTTTCTTTCTTGTCATCAGAGCAATCATTTGCCTCCAATCTTCCTTTTCTTTACCGTTCTGCCATTACAGCTACATTGAGACTACACGAAGATGTGGAAAGGTGCACATGACTTAGTGCTTCAGGCAGGCATACAGGCTTTTTAGGAGGAGAGGTTGGGGAGGCAAGGACAGGGGGGTTGCCCTCTGTGAAGAACATCTGGAATGCATGGAGGTCTGCCTGTGTGATGCCTCCAGGAGTCAGTCAAGAGCTTATGGGCAAAGATTCCATGTCAGACAGACGTGGAGTGCTTTGTAGTGAGTATCTATTATAGGCCTCCTGATAAAGAGGAAGTAGATATGGCCTTCTTCAAACAACTGGAAGAAGCCTCACTTTAAGATAGTAAAGATGTACACTGTATACACTGGTGCAGCCCAAGTCCTAAAAGAAATACAGTAAAGATGTTGCCATGTCCTAAGTTGCTCATGCCAAACTTAATAAATATGCTAGGCAAGGATGCCAAATGCAAACTACGTAAGGTGTGAAACTGATTGAATCCCATTTGTATCAGTGTTTTACTCACTGATGTCTAACTGTGATATATATTTTTAACAGTGCCAGAAACAAGATTTTAATTGGTAATAGTTTTCTACATACTTGGTCAGGAGAAGAGAAGGAATAAGCTTCCACAAAGGTGGAGGAACTTATGGACTCCTTCCTTCCTCCTTTCCCTGTCCTTTAAGGCTGTTATCCAGACATCTTTCCTATATGCTGTATTACCAAAAAGGTATAGAAAGCTAGTGACAATGAGAGATGACAACAAAGTGTATTAAGCTTGGAGGTAGACAACAGAGCTGAGCTCAAAACTGCAGTGAGTGGTTTTGGAAGTAGTTATCATTCTGATAGCTGATTTGATTGAACTTAATCAAATTACCTCTAGTACATTCAGTGCATTCCTGTCCAGTATGCAATCCTTAGTTAATTATTCAAGGAAGTCCATGCTAAAACAGTCAGGCCACCAAAAGGACAAAACCTGGGCTGGCAAATACAGACTATTAGTTTCAACAGCTGTGCACAACAAGCAGCCATCCTTTCTTCTTTCACTTCAGAAATTTTAAATTATGAACTACTCAAGGATGCAGTGAAGGAACAAATGAGCTAAGAGGAAAAGTAGAAAGGAAGAAAAAAATCAGAGTACTAGAAGAGTGAAATTGGAAAATATGTATTATTGTCTGCTAGGCACTGAAACCTAGGAAACCTAGCAAATAAACTTATACAACAGCTGCTCCTAATCTTAGCATTTCTGCTGCTATCCAGGCTAAATTTAAAACTACATGTTATCACACACTAAGACATCCCCACTCATACTTAAAAAAAACACGTAAAACTGAAGGTGATGCCTCATGTCATGAAATAATATGTGGTAAGGAGGCAGAGAAGGTGAAATTGAAACTGCATTCTCAAAATGAACCTTAAATGTAACCCAAATATTATGTGAGTCAACCACAAAGAGGATTTATTCTTATATCTGTCAGGTCCTTCAGTCCTATTTTTCAGCCAAGTAAAAGTATTCCCAGACTATATATTTTAAAACAACTATCTATTTTTTACTTAAAAGGAACATTATCAACTGTTTTGGATATCTGTGCTCCTTTAAAGTCACACAGCACTACTTACACAGCTCTAGGGAAACAAACAATTATTAGCTGATAATAGCTTTTGGGTCAGTAATGGTTTGGGAAAAGGAATTTTCAGACCCAAGAAATCTGTGGTAATCACGTGTTTATGAAATTATTTGATGTTTTCAGTCTTATTTCTGCCTCCAGGAGATATTTCTTAGAGTTATGTGGGACTGAAGAACTGCTATTGTCAAAATTTTTTTTTTTTTTTTTAACATACTAAGAAATACTTCTTGATTACTTAAAGTTGATTTTTAATTCCTGCAGTAAGTATGCTCGTGGTGTAACAAGATGCAGTAAGTACACATTTCTACTCCTGAAAGAAGCATAACTGTTCCCAGGAAATAATCCAAAATCTCCACCATCATGCTGTCACTTTAGCTTCACATAGTAGGAAAAAAATGACTATTATGAGAAAAATTTTTGAGGTGTCAAGGGTTTCAAAGACCATACAAGTACGTAAAAGAAGAGTATAGTTTGGTCTAACCCAGTTCCTATTTTTCATTCTTTCTCTACTAGAGTAGTGGTCAAAATCTTTCTAAACTCATCTTTATATCTTTGATCAGTATCCTGGTTCAACCAAAGTATACAATAACATAACTCAAAAATCAAGACATTCTCAGAAGTAGAAGAAAGCCATGACTCAAAACCATTTTCTCTTGGACTTAAAACAGGGCTTCAGATTAAGGTCTCGCCATGTTTCATGTTGGGCCCTAATACCCCAGCTGTGGATTGATTCTCTCTTTTTTGTGGAGTGACAGCCCATTCTAGGACTTAAAATGACCTAGTCAGTGATAGATTTTGCCAGAAAGATAATGACACATCAACATCCCTCAAGCAACAATGCTTCAGTGTGCTATATAGTGGGATATTGAGTGAAAAGCAATACACTTAAAGCCAACAAGATTTCCAAGAATTTAAGATTTTCCCCAATATAGCTCAAATTTATCCCATCTAATAGCACATCTTGGATTTTTTTTAGTAGAAAGTCACTGCAGCCCCTTGTGAAAATTAAGCCTACCCTGGCAGAACCCAGGACAGGGTGAAATTCTGAACTGTTCTTTCATAGCTCAGCTGGTCAACTAACTAGTAACAGAGCTAGTAACAGCTTGTAAAAACTATAGTCTTCAGGTTATATTGGTTATAATTTAAGTTCAATTATCTTATCTTTTCCATCTTGTGAAAATGACGTTGACATTAAAAGTTAAAAATTGTTCTTGGCTCCAGACAGACAGACTGAAATGTCAGAGCGTGAATCATATCAGTGAGATTGAAATGTAATTGGCATGGAAAGCACTGGATGGTCATTCTCTGAAAATGCTCCTGGGTAATTTCCATTTTATTCCCAGGGAATACTGTATCCATAATACCAGAGACTGATGCAAGTGTAAGTGGTGCAAACTTACATATTTTCCAAACCTTTGATGAAAAAGTGAACTTGAGTTTCCTGGAGGAAATGCAGGATTCACATTTGTTACATGCTTTCTCAAGATGTGCAAGATGGGTCTTATCCTCTCTGACATTTTGCTTCACTCTGCTTTGAACTCAGATAGCCTTTCCTATCTTTAATCCCTTGTTAATTCCTCAGGAATATTCCTGAGACATTATTGACCTGCTGTTGTCCTCTGAGTGTGTAGCCCAGTCATGTGTTAAGATATCAAATTTCTCTACTGAAAGAAAAGAAAGATAAATATGTAGTAATATTAAGTTTCATTAGCAGTAATTTCTACAAAATTCATACAACAATAATGTATCTGTAAGGTGCCCTCTCCCTCACTTAAATGAAGTCTGTCCTTGTTCCTTAAATTGAAGTAAATGACTGATCTTGTTATCCAAAGGACCGTCATGTTCTGCATAAAAATGCTGTATTTTAAATAATCATGTATTTTGTATTAGCTACATTTCTTTTCTGTGTGTCAGTATTTTCTCTTTTTCTCATTACCCAGCTAAATTTTCCTTTGAAAAAAAAAAAAAAAACAAAACTCTGTTAAGAATTCTTGAATTTTCTAGAAATATTTGCTTCAAGCAAACATTGTTAAAAAATAGTTATTTATTATTCCTATGATCCAGTTCCAGATATTTTGACGGTAGATCAAATTACCAGTAATTGGATTAAATGGAAGTCATTATACGTAAAATAGGGAAGCTACTCCTTAATGCAATAAGAAATAGATAAAATTCAACATACAACAAAGTAATTTCAGAAGCAATTGCTGAGTTCTGAAAATAAGTTTTACTTATACATAATTATGTATTGCATTTTTATGGGATATTTAAATAAATATCTATCAAAATATCTTCTTTCCTCACAGCCAGTTCTTCAAAAACACTTAGTAAGATATTTCTATTTATTAATTTCCCTATGAATATTTGATATATGCCAAACATTCAGAAAAATGTCTAGAAGTTAAATACAATCTTCAGTACTGCTGTGTATAATGACTTTTTGTAATACATGAATGCATTACACTATTGTCTACTCTGAACATTTGCTTTTGACAGCTTCTTACAGCATCAGTGAGGAAAGAGAAAGAGTAATCTGGGATTTTCCAAGATTTCTACTTTATCTTTCGAGTAGTGAACTGGCCTCTTGTCTGTATTAGATAAATAAGTAATAAGTAAAGTAGAAGGGCTGATTTTCAAAGACATCTCATCTTTTTCACTTTTTGATACTGCAATTAATTATGTTTGCAAATAATGGTGGATATTCTCAGTCACTCAGAAGTTTAAATTCCAGGCTGAGCCCACCAAAGAAGTAATTAGACTCAAATGTACAATGAAATGAACCCTCAATTAATTACAGATTTAAAAACACAAACACAAAAGTGGAAATTGAGCTACAATACTACTGAAAATGGGAGAAAAAAAGATAAATCCTTATATGGTAAACCGCATGTTCCATTATTTCTGTTTAACAATAATACTTTTATTTAGACATTCCACTTAAAAGCACATAACCGCAAAACCCTGTCCCAAGATTCTTCCAGGAAAATAATGCATACTATAATAATAAAGCTTAAAACATAAATAGCCTTGGCACTCCCATAGGACCATGCAAGATTCTATCTACAAACAATTGCCATTTTCCCACAGTTCTCAGAAAAATGGTCAAGAGACTGGATTCAGAAGTTGCGTGTGATGTTTTTATTGCCCAATACCTGTGATGCTATTGGCATTTCTGCAGAGTGGTTGTGAAAAAGTTTCCATTGCAACTCAATGATATTTTATTCTTGATTTATATGATTAATAGACATGGATGAGAAACAGAAGTATCAAACCACCATATGTATCTCCCATCTAGTTGTTTTCTTTCTCTAGAGGAACACTAAATCAACACAGTTTTCTGAGACTTTTTAAAGAGTTACAGTACCTGAATTATAATCCTTATACATGTAACAGAGCTTATCTTCACAGGTTTTTCTGATCTCCAGAGGTTTCTCCTGTGTCTCATCCACTTTATTCTCAGAATCACCTACTATATGAGTCAACACATTAATTTGTCTGAATATTTAAGATGTTTTTTCTTCTGTAATCACTTCACAAGAAAATGTTGCAGTTTCTTATTTCTGGAGATTGATTTCTCAGGCTGTTCTATTATTGAAAGATCATGGAATTGCCATGTGAACAGACAATATTAACTTCTTTGAATATCAGGCTTTAAGGAAGTTATTATAACCTTGTTGTTTTATAGCATCCTGGTTACCACATTATTTCCTAGCAACAGAATAATATTTCCTACTGAAGTGAAATCGTCATTGGCAACATTTCAGTGATAGAAAGTTGATCCAAAGAAAGATTTATGATATCAGTATCAGGTGAACTAAGTGATTTAAGAGCAGAAGGCACATTGACTTCCTATTTTTTATGCTTATTTTTTAAAATCCTCCCTTACTTGCTCACGATTTTTCTTTGGTTCAAGGCTTATGTCACTGATTATTCTCTGATCATTTGCTGACTGCTGTCCCAATACACCCACCACTTCCTCCAACAGTTTAAAAGTGTGATGTGAAAACAGAAGGGAGTTTTTCAGCAAAAATGTTTTTTCCATTAAGTACCAATGACATGTCAGCTGTAAGTTGCAGTGGCAATATGTCTGTTTTCATAAAAATGTCACTAGAATACATCACAGCTTCACATCTCAGATTGCCCCTGGCACACTGGGGGTGGAGCAGGAAAGAAGCTGGACTGCAATGCTGCATTTCCCACTCCTCTCGTGTTACACAGCTGGGGATGTGAGGACAATTCACTCGTGATGTCCAGGGACTGGTTCTGGAGCACACAGCTGTGCAGCCCTTCGCACTGCAGATGTGGATACCTCTGGTGGAAGCACTCCTTTTGGAGGGGTTTTTAAATTGTGTCTCTCATTTGCCAGAAAAATGGCTTAACCACAGAGCTATTGACAGAGAAGAGGGGAAGAAGGAGGAGTGGAGGAGGCAGTCTTATTTACTTGTTTGCTTTTTGGCATGGCACTGAAAAAAAATCAGTTTTCTGTGATAAGTGAGATCTGGGTTTGGTAGAGGGTTATTTCTTTTTTTTTCTTCTTCTTTTTTTTTTTTTTTTTTTTTTCCTTTCCCTATGACGTAGCATTCATATAATGTAGCCAGCTGTAATGGCTATGAAAGACATAATGGCAGCCAGCACTTCCCAGACATTCAAATCAAAAAAACCACCCCAAACCTTATGCAGTATAATCCACTGAAAACATATCCCTGAATTTATGAAACAGTTACACACTGCCATATTCTCACACTGAACAAGGAATTGATGTACCAGATTTGGACAATAGGTACCATATGTAGAGATCTGTGTACAGCCATGTTAACTTCCTAAAAGGATCCAGTCTTACCTGCTTCTGCTCGACAGTGAGGCGCAGCTGGTGGATTCAATAGGCAAATGGGTTTCTATTCACCAGCTGATGGCTACACTCAATTAGGAGATTGTTCTAGTGCCTGCAAGAGAAATTTGTGAGGTATATAGACCTTGATCCCAATACAGAAATCTAGAAGTGCACTTTCCACTGGATTCAACAGACTTTAGAGAGAGCATTCATTGCTGACAGATGATTTGGCACAATAAATTGAAATGGAAATGGAAAGTATGATGGGGTCTGATGAGAAATAAATGAATAACCTGTGGAAAATGCAAAATGCTCCAACTAACTGTGCCAATAAGCCAGATGCTAAAGTTGGAATTAATTTCATAACCAAAAGAAGAAAGGAAGGGAGAGTAATGCCATTGATTCAACAAGGCACTTTTAAAACTCAACACAAATCAAGTCCTTCATGATGTTTTTATATAAAAACTATTATTATTTATAGGTTGTGAAAATTATTCTTCTTCCTGCTCTTTTCACCTAACATAATACTTAAAGGTTCTGTTAACGCAAGACCAAAGTTTCTTCCCTGGGAAACTTTGCTGAAAGATGAAGGCTTTGTGCTTCAAGGGCACATCAATGCAGAAGCCTTGTGCAGTACCGATGCTGAGATAAAGACATTTGCTGAGGTTATCCACTTTGGTACGATGTTATCCTATAAATAGGGAAACATGAATAATTTAGTTATGTCTGAAGTAACTGATAACCTGTAACTATAGATCTAAGTGGAAATATGTCTCTGATGGCATCTGTTGCTGAACATTGACTGCAATTATTATGAGATGGTGGTACTAAAAATGATGTTTGATATATTTTTTAACTGCAAGACCAAGCACTTCAACAAAATGTCTTATTATTATTTTTTTTTTTTTATTTTATTTTTTTTTCAGAATTAACTGGTAAAAGCAGCCTTCCTAGGACACTGGGTTTTTATATGTGTGCATGTATATTTTGTGCATGTTACACCATCACTGAAATTTCATCTTACTACACAACTATGAACAAATATTTTTCCAGGGACATAATTTTCAAATCTCAGTAACAGACAAGGAAAAGATTGAATCTGGTCTTTACTTGGAACAGTGGATGTAAAGCATTATTCACAGTCCTGTATTTATATAGCTATATTTGTATATACATACATGCACATATGTCTCTAAATTTCTATATATAATAATTAATCAATTATAAATTTAAACCTAATGGAGAATATAAAGCTGATCTGGTACAACTCAGAATAGTACAGAGGTATGAGCTCTAGTTATCCAGTATAATGCTCTTGTAATTCACAACAATTTTCATAAAATCATGGAATATTTTGGGTTGGAAGGGACCTACCTCTAAAGGTCACCTAGTCCAATGCCCCTGCAGTGAGCAGCGACACATTCCACTAGATCAGGTTGCTCAGAGCCCAGTCCAGCCTGTCCTTGAATGTTTCCAGGGGTGGGGCATCTACCACCTCTCTGGGGAACCTGTTGCAGTGTTTCATCACACTCAGCTTTGGTGCTTTGTAGTTTATTTCCACATTCACTGTAGGTCCCAGCAGCATCCTGTATAAAACAGTTTTAGCTACCATTCTTCCAAGCCAGGGCTACAGAGCTGTCCACTCTACATCTACTTTCATATAGTACCTCAAAGGAAGTTCTATGCTGTAGGAGTGATGAGGATATAGATTTTGAAGGGAAAAATTGTAACAAATGGTGGAAAGAGAGGAAAGCATAGCACAGGAACAGCAAAAGGAAGAATAATTTTTTCCTTCCTTCTAATTTTTGATATGGCAACATTTCATTTGCCAATCTTCCTGTCTTGAGCTAAGTCTACATGAACTAATGGAACAAAAAATAATTGGTTTAAAATCTGTTGTCATCTTTGCTCATGGATTTTTTAAAATTAAAAGTAGTATTTATTGTCACTGACATAACAGTTATAATTCAGAATGAAACAGTAGAGTTAATCTGATTGTGTACAATACTGTTTTACTAGAAAAGTTGGTGCTTTTTGTACAAAACATTACTTAAAACCATAAGAAAAATATCCCTTGCAAGGAACAATTAATTCCTTACACTTTAGACAGCAGACAATGGGTAGCTAAGACAGATAACCAGTATCGCACTATGTGATCTTTGAAATAAGTTTTATGCTCAGTTTTACTGAATCCATTGCAATAGACCGTTGTTTTGTGTCTGCTTCACAAGTCTCTTGCAAAGAGATTTAGAAAGGAATAGCATAATAGTTCTTTAGATGTTTGCATAAGTGGACTGTAAATCCTTCAAAGAACACATAGAAAAATGCATAGTGCTACTTCTCAGTGAATGGAAGATCAAGGACAGGAAAATCAAGGAAAATCAGTGTCTCT
>NW_008586029.1:47641-51807 GCF_000691845.1 Merops nubicus | reverse complement strand
AAAAGAGCCTATAGCTATTGTATAATTGAGAATGTGCACTGATTAAGTTATTCAATGTCTTAAAGCTAAAAACTAATGAAAAAGGATATCCCAAGATACTGAAGTCTTTTTCCTTTTCTGTCCTGTTTTCTTGATTTAAAAGACGAGCTTTACCTGGACCAAACCAATTTTCTGTACAATACTGAAACGCATTTGTTAGTGTAGATTTGTCTTGGGAAAGCCTGCTGTAATATTAACAGTGTATTTGTTTACACTGTTGGTTATTTTCTTCTACATCTTGTGTAACAATTGAAAATCTTGTACATGTTTGCCTAATCAGGAGTGTAAAACTCCAAAGAGAAATAAAGTCAAGTTAGAAACAAATGATAAAGGGAAAACCAAATTACTTGGCAGGGGTGCTAGAGGTATTTTTCACTTTTTCTCTGTATTTATAAAGGCAAGTTTGCCAAGTGGTCAGTGTTAAAAGGAAAAGAAGGGGTAGATATCCTTGGAGAACTGAGGAATGTCTCCACAACATGCTTCCTGCCATGCAAAATTACCATGCAACAGACAAGAAACAGTCATAACGTGAATAGCTTTTAAAGCAACATTTGCTGCCAGAGTGTTGTGTGATGTTGAAAGTGTCACGTACCACAGTTGTAATTCAAGAAGCTGGTGGTTCTAAGGTTTCTTAGTCTTCTGTGATTAACATAGTGCTGACAGTATGAGGACAGAGAGACACCATTGTTCTTTGATGGCATTTTAAGACAAGGTTTCCTACAGGCATTACCTCTCTGTCTCTTTGCTGTGCTTCTGCCAGCTCCTACATTCCGACCACATTGCTGTGTTTTTTCTCTAGCTTTTAAGAGGTAGTGCAAGATGCAGGAGATCAGCTAGCTGATGAGCTACATGGGCACGGGAGCTTTCAGAGCAGGAAAGATATAGCACTGTGCCACAGACAGGAAGCATTTGTTTCTCCTCGGCTGAAGTCCCACGATACATTTTCCCTATGTTTGTGTGCCCAGGAGGAAAATGTAGCCACTAGTACATGAAAGGGTACAGCTGCAAAGACTGCCCTTTTTCACTCCCTCTGGGATACATCCCAAATGAACTTTATTGCAGAAACAACCACACTCCTAGCAAACCCAGAGCACAACAGACTTTGTCTAACTCTGCTTAAATTTGGGTAGTACTGCGCAGCATTTTGGATTCCTGTTGGAGGTTGCATTTATTGCTGTCTCACTTACCTTAGAAGCATATGTGGCTACTTCTTCATATAGGTATTTTTCATTATATTTCACTCTGCACAAATTTGAGGTAGCTCCATTAATTTCAGTTAGAGTAAGGAAGAAGGATATTCAACTTTGGCTTAAAATCAAATTTATTTCCTGTTCTATTCAGTGTCATTCCAAATTATGCAGAAATCGGGCTGAATATCAAAGGTGAAATGACCGGTTCCTAGGGCAGGAACTGTGCTTTTTGTCTTATCTATAAAATATTTAGCACAATGGAGGTCACATATCCTAACTGCACCCTAAGGCACTATCAGGACACAAAACTAAATAACAATAGGGGGCATGTTTGAAATCTTTTTGTAGTCAATAAAAAACACTCAAACTAACTTCAAGAACTCTTGCTCAGACTCTCGTTTTTCATTAGAGATGGCTAATTTTTACACTGATTTATATTCACTTGAATGTATTGTGTATAATGCATCTTGGTCTTTCACAGTTTTTTCTCCTTACTAAGCCTGGAGTTGTCTGCAAATCATATTGTATGTTAACAAATAGTGCTGAAATGTTAACATATACAACTTAACCTCCTTTGGCCTCCCTTTTCCCCATTGTTTAGTTTGATTTAATTATATAGTTATAAAACCAAAGTCAAGTAAAATAATAGATCAATATAATAAGCCTTCAACAAATGTAAAAATTTAATTAGGACTGACTTTCTTATCACTGTTTTGAATTTCATATTGTTCAAATTGGCTCTAACCTTCCAACTAAATGGCTTTCTGCAGAAGATGTCCATGTTGTGAAATGTACTTGATTTATTTTCAATGGCTGCAGTTTGTTTTGTGCGACTGTTAAATCAGGCCATGAATAAAAGTTTAACTTTTGGACATGAAACATCCTTAATAAGCAGATTAATACAGTCTAAAATGAAAGCAGACCAGATGCCGGCTCAGAATTTTGTTTATTGTGAGGAGAGCTTACCGTGATAAAGTCTAGCAATATTCCACCAAAGCACCATGTATTAAAACATTCGGGATCCAAAGACGCTGTGAAGGAAAAGTGAAGAGTTTTCTTGTTTACTCCAGTAGAAATCCAAGCACTCTGAATGCTTTACTAACTCTGATTTAAAGACTTAGGAAAGTACAAAATACAGTGGGCTTTCATCTTACATGAAGCCTTAAACATAGGAGCACTCTTTTGACTAGATGGGAAGGAACTATAAAGAGAAAATATTATTCTCTAAATCCTCAAGCCTTTTACAGTTCACTTATTGGTCATACACCTTTGCTCTTTATTAATATATAGAGTGCACAGCCTAGTAATGGCCAGATTTTCTCCTTTTCACCCTGAAAATCCATTGCTCTTCTCTCTCAGTCTCCCCCAGAGAGAGAAGGTGGAAATTTATCCCCTCTATATTCTTTTTTATTTTGACAGAAGCAAGAAAGCAAGAAAGAAGACACATCTAACATACAGCTTTGTCCAGTTGGAAAGGGAAACGACATTTTTGACTTTTCTACTCTTTGCAACTTAGCAAGACTGAGAGAAGACTATGAGTGGCAAATTATTTGGTGTGAGGCCTTAATCTCTCTTGAATGTCCTTAACTAAATCTCCTTTCAGTCTGGATATCCAGTCTCTGTAGAAGACACTGATATTTTCCCAGTGGAGTGCTGAGATCTGGAGATGTAGATTTTGATAGTTTTGCTCACTAGATTTTACCAGAAGAACAGCTGCTAAGTGGGTCGTGAACTGAAAACTAATACAGATTAAAAACTGTAATGCTTTGCCTGAGGAAGGAATTAATTTGGAGTTCTATGGTCCACAGGGGAGAACTGAGAAAAAATCAGCTCTGGTTCTCATCAACTTCTCATAAACCTCTGAGTATTTTACTGTCTCCCAGGTTGAGCCCAGAATATCCTCCGTGTAAACAAAATCCAAAATACATCTTTAAGCCAGTTGCTGTCCTAGGCAAACCAGGACAGATTGAAATTTTATTCAAATCCAGATTTGCTCCTGCTCTTATATGACTTTCAGCCTCATAGCTTTAGCAAATAGCCATTTATTAATTGTCACTGCATTTCTTGTGAATGAAACGTTGCCTAAGAGAGTATGTAGCTTAGTGCTATACAAAAAGTCTATATCAGAATTTACATTACCACTGGTATCCAGTGCAAAAACTGGAGCTTTTTTTTTCTTATTATAAATTTAGTAATACCTTGATTTGTATTATAATAATGCCATTTATTAGAATTACTATAATAATACAATTTTTAAAAATCTGTTTTCACAGAAATAGTTATAATATGTGAATATCATAAAAAGGGGTGAAATAAAATTAAGTATTCAATATTTTATGAACTATTATAAAACCTAATGTAAATTAAAATTAGAAAACATATTGTGAACAAGTGTTACGTATTATCAACAAAGAAATATATTTTTGTTCTTTTGATTTTTGACACATGAAAGATTTTTTGTTCATTTTTTATACTATCTAAAGAGTTGACTAAAATAAAAATCTCAAAATTTGCCACATAAGGAGAAAATAATTTTCTGTCAAGCATAATAATTATCTATTAGATTAATAATGGTTTCAAGTTTTTCACACTTCAGTGTGAAAAATAATATTTTTAAATCATAAACATAGGTGTTTTAATGAGGAAAATGTACACTGTTGAGGGTCTATAGTAGGAATTCATAGATGTTAGTTTCTGAAATCAGAATATATGGTATGATAACTCATATAAACACTATAGAAATCTATAGAGTCACAAAAAAAATGTATGCAATCAATCACTGCTATTGAATTGGGGGTGGGGGAACAATTAAAGAAAGCTTTTAACCTTCTCAGATATGATTCTCACAAGGAAAAAAAACTGTCAATAAAAAAAATATTTATCATAGAATCATAGAATCATAGAATCATAGGGGTTGGAAGTGACCTCGAGAGATCA
>NW_008586029.1:4433-47514 GCF_000691845.1 Merops nubicus | reverse complement strand
TGGGTTTTGAATGGCCCCAGTGAAGGAGACTCCACAACCTCTCTGGGCAGCCTGTTCCAGTGCTCCGTCACCCTCACAGTGAAAAAATTTTTTCTGATATTCATCTTGAACCTCCTATGCTCCAATTTACACCCATTACCCCTTGTCCTATCATAGGTCATCACTGAAAAAAGCTTAATCCCATCTTCCTGACACTCACCCTTTACATATTTGTAAACGTTGATGAGATCACCCCTCAGTCTCCTTTTCTCCATTTAGCAACGATATATTGATTTTAACAAGAAAAAGGAGAAAATAGTAAATGAAAGGTAGGAGTTTTGTTTTGTTTCAGGTTTGTTGTTTTGGTTTTGGTTTTGGTTTTGTTTTGTTTTGTTTTTTTTGTTTTTTTTTTTGTAGTGATGGAAAGTGAGCACTTCCCTCTTCAGTTCTATGACCAATCCATAACCTATCAGGACAGTCTCCACTGATGAACAAAACACAGGTTCAAATATCAGGTTTAAGTAAGGCAGAGCAATAACTTGAAGCTAGGTTACTTGTGTGCTACATCTTAAACTAAACTACTTATTGTCACTGTTCCAGGGTAGTGATAGTTTGGCAAGGAGGGAAGGGCTTGGCATTGCACATGTACCATATTTATCTTCCCTGCTTTTCATTGTTTCTGGACAAACTCAAACACAAAAAGGTACCTTATAGATGATGGAAGCAAGCACAGATAGCCTGGGAGGAATACAGAGAAATCGTCTGAGCAGCCAGGGATCAGGTTAGGTAAGCTAAAGCCCTGATAGGATTAAATCTGGCCAGTGACATCATGGGTAACAAGAAAAGCTTCTTTAGGTATGTCAGGATATGACAGGGATACAGATGAGCCCTCTCTGGAAGGAAACAGGAGACTGGTTATCCAGGATATGGAGAAGGCTGAAATACTTGACTTCTTTATCTCAGTCTTCACTGGCAAGTGCTCTGTCCACACCACCCAAGTCACAGAAGGCAAAGGCAGAGACTGGGAGAATAATCAGCCACTGTAGGAGAAGATCAGGTGTGAGACCATCTAAGGAACCTGAAAGTGCACAAGTCCATGGGACCTGACAAGATGCATCTGCAGGTTCTGAGACAATTGGCAGATCAAGTGTCTAGGCCACTATCTATCATATTTGAAAAGTCATGGCAGTCTAGTGAAGTTCTCATTGACAGGAAAAGAGGAAAAATAACCCCTTATTTTTAAAAAGAGGAACAAATGAGGACCCAGGGAACCATAGGCCAGTTAGTCTCATCTCTGTGTCCAGCAAGACCATGGAGCAAACTCTCCTGCAAACTGTCCTAGGGCACGTGGAAAATACGGTTGTGACTGGTGACAACCAGCGTGGTTTCACTAAGGCCAAATCATGCCTGACATATTCGATGGTGGTGTCTGACGACGTTACAGCATTAGTAGGTAAGGGAAGAGCAACAGAAATCATCTGCCTGGACTTGTGCATAGCATTTGACACCGTCCCACATGGCATCCTTGTCTTGAAATTGGAGAGACACAGATTTGAAAGATGGACCACTTGGTGGATAGGCATTGCTTGGATGGAGGCACTTAAAGAGTTGCGATCAATGTCTCAGTCTCCAAGGGACAATCTCAAGCACAAATACAGGCTGGGTGGTGAATGGATTGAGAGTAGCCCTGCAGAGAAGGCCTTGAGGGTGTTGACTGATGAGAAGCGAAACATGACTCGGTAATGTGCACTTGCAGCCCAGAAAGCCAATCACATCCTGGGTTGCATTAAAAAAAGTGTGATAAGCAGGTCAAAGAAGATGATTCTCACCCTCTACTCCATTTACTACCTCTGTATCATTTCTATCTTAGGAAGTCCTTGTGATGCCTAGCTCTGAAAGCTAGCAGAATATTCTGAGGAAGTACTACTTTATTCTTGCTTCATTGCTGTACTTTTTCCCTTATGCTCCCCTGCACAGTGCTGGATATGGCATAGCGATCTAGCTTAAGACTTGGTTGCACTCTGTGAGTGTTCTTATTTTCTTACAATCCTAATTCCTAATACATGCCTTGGCCAGATTTCAGGACAGTGTACAACCTTGGCATACAGCTCACTGCTTTTGGTCAATTCCTCATTTTCACAGAGGAGAAAGGCAGAGGCAGCATCTAACAGTGCCAGCCAATGCTTCTTACAGCCTGAGTAGGGAAAAAGACTCTCAGTATGTACTCCCTGGTGAGATTAGACAAAATTAGACACAGTGCATAAAAGTTTGCCTTGCTCAGTCACAGAGTGGCTGAGGCTCTCAGGCACCTGTGGAGAGCACCTGATCCAATCCAAAGTACTGTCAGTGAGAGCAGACTGCTCAAGGCCATGTCTGATTGTGTTTAGAACATCCCCAAGTATGGAGACATAACAACCTCAGAGCAAACTTGTTCCACTGCTTGATCAGTCCCACAGTGAAAAAAGTTTTTCCTATGCTTCAATACAATTTCCTTTGTTTACTTTGTGTTCATTGGCTCTTCCCCTGGCACTGGGCACTACTGAGAAGAGTCTGGCTCCATCTTCTTTGTTACACTCACCACGTTTATATACACATGGATAAGAGGCCCCTGAGCCTTCTCTTATCCAAGCTGAACAGTCCCAGTTCTCTCAGCCCCTCCACACATCAAAAATGCTCCAGTCTCTTAATTATCTTTATGTCCTTTTCCTGAATTCTCTCCAGGATGTCCTGCCTCTCTTGTACCCATCATTTAAAAACAACAGTACCCATTCTTGAAAAATCTAACTAGTGCTATTGAACTTTTTATTTTCTTTACCACAAAAAGCACTGTGGATCATATAATTTCCTTTCAGGACATGCAGTTCAGCCAAGACAAGTTCTCCTGTTCATCATCAGCACAAAACAGCAGTGGATATGAATCACTGAATTAAATCTTATTAAATTCTGAGAGCTTTTCTTCCAATTACACTTACACTGCAATTCTTAATGTTTAATCGAAAAGAAGTAGAATAATTGAATTGCTTGAGAGTGTCAGATACTTCGAAACTATCTAAACATCACTAACACTGTCAAGATTTTGAAATTCAAGAAAGTGTCTAGTTTCGCTTCGGATAAAAACTTTAAAAATAGGTTTGCCTCATGATTTTTTTAAATGCATTTTTGCTTATGAACAGTTTCAAATGCAGAACTTGTAATCTGCTTTCAAAACAACTCTGCAAATTAAAAATCACAGAAGTACATCATGCGCCCATACATAATTGTATACATTGAAAAGAATCAAATATTTTAATTTGATAATAATATTAAATACATTTCCAAAGAAGATGATATGAAACAGTTGTCTGCAATAGGCAGAGAACTCAACTCAGTCCCCCACAGAGGGTTTCTTTTTCAGTTGTAAACCACTGAAAAACAAAAAATGACATCACAACATGTAATATTTACTATACTCTCTTTTTTCTCTTTGCAGTAGATCCCTTTATTGAATGGTTTATATGACAAAATTCAAAGTAACTGAGATCTGCACATGAAAACTGAAAAAGCTGATCAGCAATCACCACCTAACTACTTGGGTGGCTAACAGACTGCAGGCAAACAAAACTGTGCTAGAAAAAATGTCACTGCCTGAAGTTTGGCAATGTATATATTTAAAGGCTCTACCATCTCAGCTGAACTAAGCAGTTCAGAACGCCATCCAGCCTTGTTTATGATTCACAAAAACAGTGTCACTGGACTTCAGGCCCCAGGGGAGCTAAGCTAATATGCACATTCTTTGCACATTTAATACTCTCTGACATCACAATGATTTTTATTAAAAACACAGCCCCTAGGGGAAGGGTTGCTGCCTACGTTTTCTGTAGTAGCTTAGAGGTTAGCACAGATTGGCACAGTGTGGTGCAGGTTCTTGGACATCTTTAGCCTACAGAGATAAAGTGTTTACTTCAGAGAATTTCTGCTGTAGTTATCTTGTGGTTTACAAAACTGGAACAAAGACATTTCCCATGTTCCCATTGAAGCTGTGGAGCTCTTCAGTGAAAAATGTCTGTAAAAGTCAATAACTGTAAGGAAAATATGCACAACTTTGAAGCCTAGAGGGTACTGCACTTCTTTGTAAGCTTCTTTCTACACAAAGAGCAGTCACTGGGCCCATCTCTTATGGGCTCTAGGCTTTAGCTCCACACATCCAGATTCAACTAGTTTAGTATTGCTAGGCAACTCTTAGCTTTTAGGCATTAAACTAGAAAATAAAAGATTAAAAACTGAAGCTTATAGTAACTAATTACAAGTAAAGACGGGCTGTTGAAAAATTGACACCTTTAATAGGGAAATTCTTGGTCAAAATAAAAAACTGCTATATACTAATGGCAGAGGTAAAAACTGATGCACTATTTCTTAATGCGTTTCTTAATCGGGAAAATCTAGTTTACATAAACATGAATGGAGTACCATTTTTCACAGGTTAATCACGTAAATATTGTGGCAATGAAACCTGGACCTCTGCTTAAAATGTGTTTTTGCTTATATTTGTGCTGGTTTTGTATTTCATTCAAGGTATCCACTAGCAGGCAAAATAATCATGCAATGACCTAGTAAAATAATCACACAGAGAAATCTATGGGAAATAAAATTGTGGTACATCATGTCAGATAATCTGTGGCCTGGTCTACTCTCTACTGGGACATTTTTTCTGATCTGCATTTCATTGTAGGCATCTAGAGCTGAGACTGTCTTCAAGATTCCTTTCTTAGTCCCTGAAGATAAATAGGCCCATTTACAATCAGATTCATCTCATATTGTTGTCGATATCCAAACGGAGGCAGAAGTATTGTTCTGCAAAAAATATTTGTTTCTCACAAGCAACTTTAATTTGAACCACTCTAAAACAGTAAGCTCATTGCAGAAGAGTTTGATCTCTGTCACCTAGTTTGTCTCACAGGCGTGGACAAAAGTGTATTGGTATCTTGCAAGTAAAAGTCTTTGTGGTGTCCTATAGTTCTTATGCAATTTAATCCTCTGACTGCAAAGAATAAAGTATCTTCTTCTGACAGCTTGTAGCAAAACAATGTGGTGGAATTTGTACAGTATTTACACTTACAAGTTTAAGGAGCTTTTTTAATATATCTTGGATTTTTCCTTACCTAAAATTGAAATACTACTTCAGTGCTTACTGTTTAATCTTGCACTGAGATTTTAGGGTCTTAGAAACTACCTTCTGTTGTTGTCAGATAATGTTGTTATGTTTCTCTTTCTCTTTATTTAGCAATCTTTTGACATGGGCTGAAACCTGGAGAGTGCTTTGCCTGACAAGCAAATATTCAATGCATTGCCATAAGCAGACTGCAAATCTCATCGTGAGAAAACGCATCCCTACAGCAACTGTTGTCAACACAGGACATCATAAACATTTTTCCAGCTAAGGAGCAAAGACCTTGGTTTGTTAACGATGCTCCTCACAATGGCTTTCTTCTGTATGTCGCCTTCAGAAAGCTCTTTGACAACCAGTGAACCAAATGTGTGCCTGGAAGCTGAAAAGCCTAATCACCAGCATTTGTCCTGTTGGAATATTGTCATTGTAGCCATCAGCAAAGGAAGCTTTGAGCTTATCATGGAGACTAGGGACTGGAAGTATGTCTCTGTCCCATGTCTTGTGATGTGGAAAAAAAACCCATAGCATTTTATTAAACATTTTTTTAAAGAAATAATAAACTAGTATGCAGTATATCAACATGACAATGCCTACAGCTCAACCAGAAGACAATGCTGATAATCCTAGAATTAAGACTGAACCATAAAAAAACTCATTTACACAAGATGAAGTTATCTAACCTGTAAACTAATGCCAGGTGCCATAAATGCTCTCCAAAGATCACCTGTTCTGTCTGCAAATCAAATGCCAAGGCAAAAATGACTGCTAGCATTTCTATCTTCATAGATATTACTCAGCGCTGCCCTAGAACACACCATTTTGCTGTTACAGTGTTGGATACAGGTCAAATAAATGCAATTTTTATGCCCGAATATAGTAGTGAATTCCTGCCATGGCAAGATCTAACAACCAAACAATTGTGCAGAGATGAATAGAAAATGATGTCTGACTAGTATGCTGACCACATCACAAAGCTATTACAAAAAGAAACACATCTACACAAATTAATATTGATTTTTTCATGTCAAAATCAAATATGCTCAGCACTTGTTGAGAGTACACTTGGTTAAAAAATGAAAAAGTGTGATTCATAAGTTAATTTCTTTCCAGATTTCATTTCAGCTGATTTGGAGAAGCTGTTATAAAATAAAGGGAAAAGAACCAGTATTACATTATACATTGACAAGGAACTATCTTTTCTCACACCATTGTCACTGAGGAATAACTTCATTAAGTTTTAAATGCTGTGATTTGACCGTGTTAATCTGACTAAATATTAGTAACTGCAAATGTTAAAATCACCTGTGGTCCCTCACTGCTGGCAAAGAACAGATCAGTGAGGAAGCTAAGGTATAATTCACCTCATTCTGAATTAAACCTCTAAATCTGGACAATATGCTTAAACCTAAACTCCAATGAATATATTGGCTAGACCTCTATTATCTCTAATGTGAAACTAGACAACTAATTCTAAATGAAAACACCTACTTTATTGATGCTCAAGTTTGAATGAAATTAATCCCACCCACAGATGAATCCAAATTCATATTTTTTCCATGTTATGAGAAAATAATTAAAATAGTTGCATTATAACAACTACATATTATTTCCCTGTTTCAGCATTTTCATCTTTTGTGCTACCATTTTAAAAAAAATATCTGAGGGAAGGCAAGATTAGGAGCCAAAAGTAAGCAGCAGAACAAAATTCTTGACTTTCTGAAGGCCTAATCCTGCAAAGTGCATGCATATCCAAACCTTTTCAGGGACATTCACTGATTTTTTTTTTTTCTGGCTTTGAAGATCAGCCTGCTTCTCCTCAAGAACTGTCTTTTAACTAGGGATTTACCTTTCCTAATTTTAGGCAGTCAAGTATAAAAATTTTGGACATAAATCCTTATTTAGTCACCTAAACACCATTTTAAGCATTAATTTAGTGATTTACTTAAAAAGGCATCTTCTGTAGTCATGCCTGAAAACTAGTCCTTTAATGCCAATGGAGCAGCAAAGTTGAGTCAGCCTTTTATGTTTTTGAACTCCCTGAGAATACCAGCTCCGGTGCAGGTAAGTCTGCACTGGGAAAGTGAATCTGATGCAAGAAGTCCCAACTAGGAGCTCTTTTTAGGGCTTTTTGAAGCCAGGAAAGCGCCTCACCTGTGGTAAGGGGCTGGCAGCTTGTTGGGGGGCTGCTGAGGCAGTGTGGGCAGAGCCTATGTGCCACATACCTAACCCTCCTAACCCCCCGCATAAAAGAAGCTCTTAGGGGCCACTGAGCAAACAAGTGGTGAGTGGGTACCATCCAGGGCACCACCTGGAAGCACTAGGGAAGGGTGGGCTCCTTTGGTAAGTGAATAGAGTGGACAGACAGGATGGGGCACTGAAAGCCTGCCAACTCAACATAGTGACCACTCATAAGAAGACCCTGGCACCCCTGGGCTCTGCCCCTACCAGGTTGGATGCAGCTTCCCAGATGGAACTCTCCTGGAAACACGTTACCACCCAGGCATAGGGCTGCAGGGTGTGCCCAACTCTTCTGCCTCTCTCAGATGGCAGCAATGAGCACATCTGTGGGAGATGTGCCCAGGTAGAGGAGCTCCTCCACACTGCGATGGAGCTCAGGGAGGGTGTAAGCAGGATGAAGATCATCAGGTCATGTGAGAGAGAGAGAGATGCTTGGAGTCACACCCTATCTCTCCAATGGCCAGAGCCCCTACCACAGAGAACTCCCTGTCCTCTCCCTGCCTGACTAAATGTGGTGACCTGTAAGACAGGGGTCAATGGCAAGAAGGTGCTGTCTGGTGCAAGAGGTGCCACAGACACGTCTGTCCTGTGTCTGTGCCACTTTCCCAGGTTGCTGTTGCAGAACAAGTTCAATGCACAGCAAGGGGGACTGGACAATGATGATGATAGTCCTTCCAGCTTGCAAGTGTCATTGAGGTCTGCTTGGACCACCCCCTGCATTAAAACCATCCCAATAAAGAATAAAATATGGGTTATTGTTATAGGTTACTGAGGTGCTGGGGTTAAACTCCCAGCCTTGAACAAGGGTTGGCATATGGATGATGCCCACAACCAGGACCCTCCTGATTGCTTTTCACCCAGGGTCTGGCCAGCCTTGGGTGGGAACTGATGAGGAGATCACCATCAGGTTCCCCCACCTTCTATATTAACTTGGAGGCGGGGCAAGAAGCTACCCCTATAAGAGCTGACTCTGCTTGCTGGGGAGCGTTTAGAGGATTGCCTGTGCAGTGGGTGTGGTGTGTGAGGATTCTGGTTATTGGCAGTGTTCCCTGACCCTTCATAGTAAGTGGAGCTCCCTCCCAGGATGGTGGGGCAAGATGGTGAGTCTCTCCTTGGGGAACTGCTGCATAATTGGACTCCTCATCTGACTGGTTCCATCTACTGTGACATGGTTCTGGAGTCAGCTTGTTTTCTTCTTCACCCAATAAGCTGTGGGTGAGTGCATTATGTCTCTCCAGTGGTTTGACACCTTGGATCTCTGGTATATGATTTAAGAACCAAGGGAGGGCTTTGGTTGCTGGTTTGCCCATTAATGATACTATTCTATGTTGGACAAGTGGTCAGCAGAATAGTGACTTGCTTCTGAAGGGAGCAGAAGGCCCAATATGCAGACTGGACCTGCTATATAGGGAAGTCTGCTGCCTCCCTGGGGCCCAGGTTTGTGATATAAAGAAGAGGCTTCCTTCCCTAGTATGGCTCTGGGATTATTAGCCCCTGTTGATTTTTTTGAGTAGGTAGTGATGAAATAGAGGGAAGTACTCCAAGGGCAATGAAGAGATATCTCAGGGCCTTGGGAAAACTGGTCAAGGGATCAGGAGTGCAAGTTGTGTTCCTCTCTATTCCTCCAGTTGTGGGGAAAGATGAGGAGGTAAACAGGAAGAGCCAACAGCTCAATGCCTGACTTCATGCATGGTGCTACCAGCAGGGCTTTGAATTCTTTGACCATGGGTTGAATTACATGACCCCAGGCCTGCTGGCAACAAATGAGAAAGCTTATCTCACAGGGGAGAGGATCTTGGGACAAGATTTAGTAAGGCTAATTGGAAGAGTGTTAAACTAGATTTGAAGGAGGATGGGGATGAAACTGGGTTTACTAGTGAGAAGCCTGGCTGTGACATGCTGGTGGTTGTGGGATGGTGTGCTGCTAAGGTCTTTAAGTCCCCTGTGGAGATGTGAGATGGTGATCCATGTGACAGCAAAATCCTAGGGCTCAAGGATAGTGTAGTAGCCATGGAAGTGGCTGAGAATGGTCAGTCAGGAACTAAGACTTCTGCCCCCAAAATAGTGGCAGGATCGTAAGCCTAGCTGAAGCACATCTATACCAATGCATGCAGCATGAGCAAAAAAACCAGAAGGAGCTGGAGGCCATTGTGCAGTGAGAAATATTTGTCATAGCTGCCATCACAGAAACCTAGTGGAATGACTCACACTGGAGTGCTTCAGTCTATGGCTACCAACTTTCCAGAACTGACAGGTGAGGAAGAAGAGGTAGTGGGGCAGCCATCTATATTAGGAAGAGTTATGAATGTCTACAACTTAATGATGGTGATGATAGGGTTGAGTCTTCGTGGGTAAGAATCAGGGGGAAGGTCAGCAAGGCTGATGATATGGTGAGAGTCTGTTACAGACCACTCAACGAGGATGAAGAGGTGGATGAAATACTCTGTAAGCAGTTGGGAGAGGTTTCACAATCACTACTCCTTGTTCTAATGGGGAACTGCAATTTCCCAGATGTCTGCTGTGAATACAGTACAGTAGAGAGAAAACAGTCCCGGTGGTTCCTGGAGTGCATGGAAGATAACTTCCTGACACAGATTGTGAAGGAGCCAAATAGGGAAGGTATCCTTCTGGACTTCCAGCTTGTGAAGAGAGCAGGACTTTTGGGGGAAGCAACGACTGGAGACTGTCCAGGGCATAGCAAATGTTAAATGATAAAGTTTTCAGTTCTTGGGCAAGTAAGGAGTGGAATTAGCAGAACTGCCACCTTGGACTATGATTCTATGACTTCTAGAGGGCAGACCTGGCCTGTTCAGGAACTTGATTGACAAAGTCCTTTAGGAGGCAGTCTTGAGGGTAAAGGAGTCCAGGAAGGCTGGACATCCTTAAAGAAGGATGTCTTAAAGGTGCAGGAGCAGGTGGTTCCCATGAAGCGCTGGCGTCTAAACCCCCAGCCCTGAATCAGGGTTGGCATATGGATAATGTCCACAACCAGGCAGGAAAGACCATGAATTGGAGGGAACTACCTGGCCTGTGTGCTACTTATTGTTGATGGCCCAGCTAGAACTCAAACTTGCTATTGCTGTCAAAGATGACAAATATCTTTGTATAAGTACATTAACAACAAAAGGAGGACTAGGGAGAATCTCCATCATTTATTGGATGCAGGGGGGAAACATAGTGATAAAGAATAAGGAACAGACTGAGGAACTTAATGCCTTCTTTGCCTCAGTCTTCAACAATAGAACTAGTTGTTGCATGGACATCCAGCCCCCTGAGCTGGAGGATAGGGAAGTAGGGCAGAGTGGGACCTTCAAAATTCAAGAGGAAATGGTCAGTAACCTGCTACACCACCTGGATGTGTTTAAAAGCTGTGTAGATGTGGTGCTTGTGGATATGGCTGAGGCGAACTTGCAAGAGTAGGGTTAATGGACTCAACGATCCTAAAGGTCTTTCCCAACCAAAGTCATTCAGTGAAACATTAAAGTGACTGATAGAAGCTCTGCTTTTTTTCAGAAGAAAAACAGCCAAGCCACTGCACTAAAGAATTCACTTATTAATTTTTTTAAGAAGAAAGTGATCTTAAGTACATTTTTTGTTTTGTTTTATATGTTTGTTTGTACATGATTTTTATTACATTGTTTTTAAAGAATTAATTGAAAACTGAAACACTGTGCTGTTTTTTTATTTTTGCTGGTAGTTTGTCTTTAGTTGAACACAAATCCATTAGCTAACAAGGGAATTGAGAACACAGAATACAGCCAATGTGTCCTGACTTTAAACATGTTAGGGATTGTTTTATAGTGTTCCAACTATAAACCTCACAGATTTGAGGAAAAGACACCTTCCACATAAACAGCAGTTTCATCATATTTATAGAAGAAAGGATGGTAAGACTGATTCAGATATCTGATATTCACAGATGTACACTGATCAAATTTCTTAGAGTCCTGAGGACACTAACAATCCTTCCTGGCCCTGCACAGACCCAGCTGGGTCCTCCTCCAACCCTGCCTCATCAGTACTGTATGAATGCCAGTGTCCAGCCCTGTCCCCTGGATGGACCTCTTGGCCCTACACTGTAGCTTCTCTCTTAGTCCCTACTCCTTTTTCCCCCATCTTGGCTGCTGGAGGGATCCCAGACCTGGTTCATCACTTGTCATATCAGAAGCTGCCAATGGACCCTTTTACCAGACTGCATCTCCATCCTATATGCTCATCCCCCACAGGACTTCACAGCAAAGTTGAGAGCACAACCTGTGCAGTCACCCTTTCCACCTGGCTTGACCCCATCATGGGGCAGCTTGTGCCTCACTTCTCCATCACATTTGTTACTGAGTGTGTCTGTGACGTGGTGACATGCTTCTCCACATCCCATCATTAATACTCCTTTGGATCTTTTAAACAAGGCTACATTTGATTTTGGCAGAAAAATAATGTTTTTAAGTATAAACATTTACTAGTTATGTTTCTGATACTTTCAGAAAACAAAAGCAAGCAGGCAAAACAGTGATGGTTCATTTAACTATGTTTTGCTATTATGATGAAATGCAATTACAGCTCAGGTTTCAATTTTCACTTGTTCAAAGCAAGAAAATTCACAGTGGTAAAAGTTGTTTGTCATAGAAATGACAGTGCTTTAGAGTAATCTTTTCTGACTAAAGCTTAATTTTTAAAATCATCTTCACGTTAAATTAATTCATCTTTGTCTAATAATAAATGTGGGTTTTTTTTTTTTAGAAAACAAATCGGGCAAAAATATTTCCTAGGAAACTCAAATTACTGTGTTTCTTCCTAAAATGTTATGTATCCATATTTTCTGTCACTGACAGACATAGTCACAATCTTTCTATGTATGTGATAAATATCTTCTGGTGTTTCTGAGGCACCTGGAAAAGTGGAGAAGAGGAGAAAATTTAGATAGTTGAAGACTCATTTGGTTAAATGCAAATCTATTATCTTATTCAACTTCTCAACCTTGTATGTAAGTATGCAAGCTATGAAAATACAGACAGTCCAGGTCCACAGAACGGCTACTGCTGTAAATAATTTAATTTTCCTGGCTCCAAGATATAATGAGTTGTAATAAGAAAGTCACAAAAGGAAGGGTAACTGGTGCTAATGAAGATGTTACTGGGTGGAGATGTCTTCCACTCTCCTGATAAGCCCAAGCTAAAAAGGCCTTGTCTTATTGTTGGCCATTAATCTTCAACTGTTTTGTTTTGGTTTTTTTTTTTGTTTGGTTGGTTGGTTTTGTTTTTTTTTTTTTTTAATTATAAGAAATAAAACAAACTATCACGACAAGAATTTGAGTTTACCTGTAGTTAACTTTATCTTGGATGGCCAATCTGTCAGACATTTCTGCTGAAATTAAGTGTCTTGAAGGAGGGCCTTGGTGACATTTAAACAGAAGAAAAGTAGGATCCAAAATAAGATTCAGTGAGACAGAAGAGGGAGGACCAAGAAGGAAAGGGGAAAAAAAAAAAAAAAACAAACCAAACTTTCACTAAGCTGAGGATTTTCTGCTTCTCTACCCAAAACCTGTGCAAATCATCAAATATATAAAACATGTTGTGGGAAAACATGAATGGATATGTGTAAAACCTGATTAAATCCCAGTGTTAGGCTTTCATTGGCTGAATGGGTTTGAGACAATTTCCAGAATTTCTGTAAATATCAATGTAAAGGAAAATGTAAATGTCAGAGATTTGATTGCTATTTCAGTATATTAATTCCTGAAAGGGTTTTTCTTTTTTAAAAATTATTTTTACTTTTTGTTCAATGGGATAAACTTTAAAGAGGTGATGTTTTTTTCACTCACTTACTATTGCAACTAAGCCAATATTTTTATTCAATATTCCTTAAAATAGAACCATATATATATATTATTCCTTTATACACTCTAACCATATTTTGAGATTTTTTGCCCTTCTTTAGCTTTCCTACTGCATTATTCATCCTCCCAACTAGTAAGCTTATTCTGCCTTGTTTTGAGCATAAGTCTAATAAAACATGATATGACCCTGTCTGCAAGGAAAATATTTTGACTTAAAGAGGAAGAAGCAAATAATTCACAAAAGGAAACTGAACAAGAACTACTTTTGTGCCTTAATTCAAATTTATACAGATGTATGTTTAGAAAGCAAGAACACTTTATAAACAAGACTCCAAAGAGGCATTTAGATAGTGACAGATATTAATGCAAAGAAATCAGATTGCAAATCAGCCTCCAAAAAAAATTGCCACTCCCATATTATAGGTAGTATTTATTTCTCCCTTCCTTCTACTAAGTGTTGCATAATGATCTCATCAATTATTAAGCACAGGTCATCCGTGCTTGTAGATCTGCATGGGGTGAGTCTAAATTGCCATAAGGACAATTTAAAACTGTTTGATATAAGTAACTGTGCTCTTGGATCTTATAACCTTGTTGGACCAGATGTTAGAAGATCATTGGATCTATCTCCAGTTTAACCAGTAGTTGATGCAATAAATTGTGACAACACCCAAGAAAAATTAGTTGTCAAATCATTAACTGTGCAAGCAATCAGTTGCTGAATAGAATTCTGGAAGTTCAAGGCATCCTCAACATTTGTTGTGTTTGGTTTGGAAACTACATCTTGTGTACTCTGCCCATATTTTCTTTATAGCAGTAGTATCTAGTTGGATCAAAGACAGTAATTAATGTTATTATCACTGCTCATTTTTAATAGAGGCTATAATAAGTTGTGAGGTTTTGATTTTTGTTTGTTTGTTTTTTCTAATAGAGAATGGAGACAGGAAACTTAACAATATGTTCAAAATTACATGGGAAACCCATTCAGATATGGAGGGATAGATCTCTTGAGATTGTCATTTGTGTCTAAAACCAAATCTATTCACCTTTTCAATCACTGTAGATTTACTAAAGTTTAAGATACTTAAAAAAAAAAAAAATCTCAGTCTTACTTATTATAATTCTGTTTTTTTCTGCTTCTACTGTTTTGTTGTTGGTGTGGGTTTTTGTTGGGTTTTTTTTTGGTTTTTTTTTACTGTTTTTTTCTCCTCCTACTGGCAAAGACAATGCAGAAGTCAAAAGGGAGACTTTTAAAAGAATAGGAGAAACCTTACCCTGGTGCTCCTGAAGCCAAAGTATAAATTTTAATACGTACTTTTATAGGAACAAAATTGGGCAAGTAACATTTTTGAAAATTTCACTTACAACATTTAACAAATCTATGGTTACCCTGGTGATGAAAAATAATAAAACCTAACACTGATTTCAAAAACTCATGCAACAAAGACCCAAAGAACTCCCGAAACAAAAAGAAGCATCATTTCAAGATCTTAATGACATAAATTCACAAACCACAGATAAACATTTTTACAGAGTTTTTACACTGTGGTTAAGGAAATTGTTAATATTTGAAAAGACTCTCACATTCCAACTGAAATGGTCCAAGACGGGTAGTTTACTTTAATGGTCAACAAGGAATGAAAAGCTATAATTCCAAGATGATAAGTGATGTAATTTATCCTGCTATGCGATTCTTTCATACCTAAGAGTCTGTGACAAAACATAGCCTTGCTATTTTAAACTATATCTATTCCGTGCAATTCACAATTCAAGTACTTTCTGCTTGCTGCCTTCTTTCTTTATGGAATCTCAAAACACGTCTTTAGTCTTTATATCCCTATTTTATATTTATTCAGGCATTTGAAATGGTCTAAAAATTTCATTTTTCTGGAATGTTCTGAAATGCTTATTTAAACATCAGATATGTAACACTAAAATTAATGTATTTCTGAGATCACAAAAAAAAGACTTCATACCTTATTGTTTGTTGCTATTGTTGTTTTCCTCAAGTAAAATGCTTAGTAGTTTCATCTTTATTAAAATATTGAGTGACTATTGACTTCATTATATACTACTTCGAGGAATAAAATACCTTTGAGTCTATTTGTATGCTGTCAGGCTGAGTAATAAGGGAGGAGTCACCAGAATTTTACCAGGTTCAGAAAAGAATAGAAGGAAATTAATCTTTTTGTTACAAAATTTTTGTAAAAACAACATCAATATGTACCTTTTCCACAGTTTTTATTTCTTAAAATGGAAAACTTTTTCAGTGACACTTAATTGCAGCATTCAGACTGAACAAAGTAAAATTGCTGTTAAGCCACTGAAGCTGCATTAGTGGTGAATTTGTATCCTTGTATATTTCTTTAATATAGAATAGCAATAGGTTAATTAGTTTCTATTAACCTAAAAATAAAGTATTTCAGAAAAGATTTTACAGAAACACAGAATGATAGCGTTTGGAAGGGACTTCTGGAGATCATCCAGTCCAACCCTTCTGACAAAGCAGGTTCAGGTAGATATTTAGATAAACTTCCATTGCTGGAAAGGTAACCTATTGAAACACTGTATACTTTTAGCATATACATGCATAGACTTTACAGTGGTTAGTGTACTAAAACTACCTTTTCTATTTAATCATAAAAATTATGATGTATTTATTTCTTTTGGAATACTATTTCAAATAACATAACAGTAATAATATCCACAGCATGCTTGTAGTCACACAGAAATAAACCCTAGTCATTTTTATTGTCAGATGTGATTTGGAAGTCTTAATGATAATTTAGTAACTATCTTGGATTATACTACTAGTTAACTGCTTCCTTGGAGATTTAAAAATATCATTTCTACTCCCTTTTTGCCCTGATCATTGTTACCTCAATCAGGAAAATCTACAACCCAAATGTAAGTAATGATTTCAGATAGAATTCACTTGCTACCAAGCTTGTGGGGGAAAAAACCCCTCTATTCTCCCAATTAATAATTTGTCTTTATATTTTTAAATCTATATTATCATTAATGTTATAAAAATTGCAACAACCTAGCAAACAGCTGGAAACAAAGTTTTGTTGTTGTCAATAACACTGGTCTATTTTCTCCTGTTTCCTTCAAGATACTGATCCTCACCTGCACTATATATCGTCAATTGTTTTGTTCAAGGTCTGGTAATTTTGTTAGCTTTTTTGTTATTCCCTTGACACTGATTTTTACCTTTAGCTCTGATTTTTTTTTTTTTTTTCCCTTTGATAGTTTCTTCTCCCACCAAAAAATCTCAGACATCTCCTCATGTCCCCGTATCCCAATTAAAACTCTGTATTGATGTACTACTTAGTTTGCTTAAGCTGTACATCAATAAAGTAGAGAACGGGTTGGAAAGCAAAGTCTCCCAGAGCATTCTGAGGTATTTTATATTGATTTAAATTATTTCCCACAGTGTAACTTTGTATGTCTCTTTGTGCAGGTGGTATACTCTTTCTGGAGTCTGCACTTATGGAACTGTTGTTTAGAAGAATATATAAAATACAGATTTGACTAGGAGACCGACTGGATTAGGAGCTCAGCCGGATGCTTTGTATGGCATGTTTAGTCTTATGGTGAAGCTAAACAGAGTGTATAGTTAGGGACCAAGTGATTCTAAAATTTACTTCACTATCTGTAGTTCAAGGTTCCCAGGCATGAAGGACTTACCATCCTGTGTGAGGTCAATTTCCTCAACAGCGAACATATCCATGGGAAAACCATAATATAATGGGGCTATTTATAATGTTGACACAGTCATTTGTTTTCTGTCCTTATATAGTAATAAGAAAGATACTGAGAATTCTACTGAAGTAAATGCACTAAAAATTCAGTAACAAGCCCTAAAAGCAAAGCTCAGTGACTCCCTCCATAAAGCCACCCATCTGATTTTTCTGAGAATTAAAGGATATACAAATATTCCAGTCAGTGAGTTAACTTAATATTTCTCACCACTTAATTTTAAATAATTTAGAATTTATGCAATAGAAAAAAAAGTCTAAATACTTTGGATATGATTTATCTGTGGATGAATTAAAATTTTCCTCTCCAATATTTGTTAGAGTATATTTCAAGATGATCATGGATAGCACCATGTAATCACAGTGAGAACTCCTCAATATCATTAACTAATTGAACCTGTTTCTATGGGAAGCTATTCTGGGCTGGGATAGGATAGGGTTAATTTTCACCAGCAGTTGGGAAGGGGCCACAGCCAGGATGGACAACCAAACCAGCCAATGGGTTATTCAAAAACATGCTGACATCATGCCTGCTATATAAGACCAGGGGATGGGATGGGCCAGGCGCAGCCTCTGGCACTGGCCGTGTTCGGTGCAGGCTTAGGTGATGGCCATGCAGTGCTCATGTGGCAACATCTGACCCATGTTGAGTTCATCAAATGTGGTACTACTTGTTGCCAAGGGAGCTGTTCTGTAGTTTTTCCAGACATAGTTCTCAGCAACTGACTTTTTCTTCCTTAAGGAGCTCAGCAGTTTTCCCTATTCCTAATCAAAGAGAATGATGCAAGACTGGCCTTTTTCCTGATAGGGTTTTGTCCAGCAAGAATACTTCACATTAAAATGATGAGCCAACAAAATCCCAGTTTAATTGCACTGACATCATAAGAGCTCCCTAGTAGCTGTTATGCTTCTATTAAGTATAGCATGGATGTAATAAAGATATAGTTAAATGGTGTTATCACACTAATAACTCCTTCAGAGCCTATGTAATGTAATTGTTTATTTATCTCTGCAAACTTTTTTGAAATTGAATTGCTAACAGAATAAAAAATGTGTATTCAACATTAATATGTGGCAGATGTTCAGTGTTTTGTGACCTGTAAAGTTTACAAAAACAAAGCACAAATGTAGCCTTATTAACTCTTTATAGAAATATTTTATATAGAGACTCCATTTAGTCGTGTTAGAATTCCAATTTGAAGTCCTCAAGTTTGATCTAGAGAAGAAGGCATCACTGAAGGAACAAAGGAAACAATTAAGTGATTCCTTCTCTCTACCCTCCATGTCCTAAAATCCATGGCTTTGTCTGTTCTCAGGAAAAAAAGGAAAAAAAAAAAGTCTTTACAATTTTCCATTGTTTATTTCAATTTCCCACAAATATTTGGGTTAACAGCTTGCAGATTATGTATTGTTCCAGTGCAAACAGATCTTTGAAAATCAGAGCTCAAGATGGAATTTGTTTCAGGCTTTTATATGTAGTTGTGGGAAAATGTAAAACTAGTGCTTTTTACAGTTGTGCAGTTGAGTGATGAGACATTTGGAGTCTACTGGAGAAGAGATGACTCATTTTCTAATTTTTTAATTTGTTTTTAGAAATAGATATTTCTTATATTTTAGAATAGTGAAATCATGGGTGACAGTGATTGAATCTGCCCCAAATTAAAACTATAGGCTTTTTTTCAGCCAAACTACATTTCAGTCCTTAAGACTTTTTATGACAAAAAACAGTTGACACATTTCAATTCTGCCCTCTCGTACTTCTCTCTCCTTTCATTTTGAACTGTGACACCAGTGCTAGAAACACAGTTAAAGTTATCTAGAGCTTGACTTCACTCACCTGCCTCTTCTCAGTGCTGTCTAAAAAACTGATTTAGAAAAATTAATCTAGTAGGAGAGGAAGGAATTGATTAATAAGAAGTAAGCGTAAATGCACTCATTACTTAGCAAAGATGGAAAAAATTATGTTCATCAAAGGGATAAACAAGATACAAACACACATCTTTAAACTATTTTCTCAATGGTCTTAAAATTATACTTTCCATTCATTAGCTTCTAATCCAGCAATATTTCAGTTGCCAAACTTGGGGTTGGGATATATATTGTCTCTATTTGCACTTGACAAAATGTTCCTGACCACAGCAAATTTACATTTGCCTTAGATGAAATCTGAGATGATGCTTTCATCTTGTTTAACACTGAGAATATCCGATTGTATAGACTCCCTAGTCCTTGTCCTTTTTGGTAGCTCTTCCAGTAGTAGAAGATAGATGTTAATCAAACCTTCTGAATTTTACATTAATTATAATGACATTAATTACAATTAATTTTACATATCTGAAGGGCCACATTTGTCCCAGTTTCTGAATTCCTCAGCATAAAGAAAGGCTCATTACTCACATCCAGCTCACACGATGGGCAGCATGATAATTGGCCTAAGGCAGACCTAAGCACCATGAAGCCTGAAGCTTCATGCCAGACTTTTCATTACTTTATCACTTAATGGTGGTGATGAAGCCTGCAATGTCATGCTATTTTCTTGACCTATGACTAAAATCTATTTTTATACAGTCTGTTGGGTGTTAAACTTCAGAAAGTGCTAGAAAACCAGACTAATTCTAACAGGCCTTGTTTTGCTTTTTGCATACACAATGATGACCACACATTTACTGAGAACAGAGTAGACTATTTTTAGATGATTCTTAAAAAAATTCCTCATGCACTGTTCAGCTTTCTTGTTTCTTTTTCAACAACAACAAGCATTATCAGTTGATCACCAGAGGAAACTGAGAAAGCACTTGTATTTAATTTGAGTTTGCCTTTTATTGCAAAAAGGCAGGGGGTGGATGAAAATTGGATTGAGAGCAGTCCTGAGGAGAAAGACTTGGGGATGCTGTTTGATGAGAAGCCCAACATGATCCAACTGTATCCTGGGCTGCATCAAAGGAAGCATATCAAGCAGGCTGAGGAAGGGGATTCTTCCCTTCTGCTCCACTCTCATGAGACCCCCCTGGAGTACTGTGTCCAACTCTTAGGCCCCCAATACAAGAAAGACACAGAACTGTTGGAGTGGTTCCAGAAGAGGGCCACAAAAATGATCAGAGGGATGGAACACTTCTACAAGGACAGACTAAAAGTTGGGGTTATTCAGCCTGGAGAAGAAAAGGCTCAGAGGAGACCTTAATGCCACCTTCCAGTATCTGAAAGGGCCTACAATAAATCTGGGGAGGGGTTTTTCATAAGGTTTTGTAGAGATAGGATAATGGGTAATGTTACAAACCAGAAGAGGGTTGGTTCAGATTAGATGTAAGGAAGTTCTTCACTATGACGGTGGTGAGCACTAGAACAGGTTGCCCAGGGAAGTTGTGGATGCTCCATCACTGGAGGTGTTCAAGAGCTTGTGCAACCTGGTCTAGTGGGAGATGTCCCTGTCCATGTCAGGAGAGATTGGAATTAGATGATCTTTAAGGTCATTTTGAACTCAAACCATTATATTTCTCTATAAACAAAGGGATTCTCTTCCTTAATGGATCTTTCAGTGTAAACTTAATTTAGAACCTAATATTGTTGCCTAAAAATAAATGACTGGTCTGTCTTTCTATATAGATTCCTGATTCTCATAAAACACTTCAGCATTTCATAAGATAAACTTTTCTTGTCCTTATGGGACATACAAATAAGCAGATTCTGTCTGAGGTTCTTATGATCCTGATGCTTTCTATATGTTTACTCTAGTAAACAAGTTATGCCCCAGTCACCAAGCAGGGTGTCAGCATGACATTGCTGTTTTATATAAGCTATCAGTGAGAGCTACCATGAGACAGCCTTGGATATGACTTGGAGATAATTGTATAGAATTACTGAATGCATTAGGCTGCATGTGCAGCATGGTGCTAAATAACAGTAGTTAATGTTTCTTCATGTAAGCATTTGGCATTTGGATTTTGCAACAAAATAATCATTAAATTGCATAAAACTGAAAGGTAATTTTCTTTCTTTCATTTGTATTCTTAGGACTAGAACTTCTTAAGTAGCCCCTGGTGGACTTTACTAAGCAAAACTGGTGCTGACCTTGACAGAATCCCAGGAGGTAAGTGTTAAGAAGGAAAGTCTGCATCTTGATTTATTGAAGGGACACGTGACTGGTAACAAAAATATGCTAAAGAAAAGAAAGAAGAGAGGAGGGAAAGAATAGATCTCTGATTGCATTTGATAGATATTTTTGGCTACAGACTGAGACAATATCACAGTATGTGTTGTTGCCCAAAGCCTGTTAATAGTAAATGTATGTCATAAGGTTAGTCCATTCCTTGTGCACATGCAGACTCATGATCAAAGAGGAGTGTGTACCATTTTATAAGACTTAGAGCAGAGAGACATTCCAGTAACTTTTGAATAGTAGTTTTGGGGTAACTGAGGCATTTTTATGTCAAGAATTGTATGCGACAATGCAGGAAAAAAAAGAGTAAGTCAGATATCTTGAACTATCAAACAGGCATCAGCACAAATTGCAGCAATTTTCATAGTACTCTGAATGGTGCATATCCCCAAGACTGATGAACTAAGGCAAGTGACAGTGCATCAGAGATACTAGACCTCATGCTAAATCTCAAAGAACTATTCAGTTGGTTGTGTCTTATTACAAATTTCCCTCGTGCAGAAATATAACTCTTTGTTCCCATGCAGCCTGCCAGGCTGAACAGATAGGTCTCTTGATCTTTGGGCAGATCAATTCCACGTGCTTCAGCAGTGGGAAAGCAATACACCTAAATTCCTGGAAGAACTGGAGCTATTTGATGCCTCACATTGAAGCCTAAGTGGCACTGAAATTAGTCCAGTATGCAACTGAAAGAATCATTTCAGTTCAGAGTAGAAGGAGCTGTGTCTAATGTTGTAGACACATTAGACACAATAGGGTATTTCACTATTGAGAAAGTATTCTGAACATAAAATGAAAATGAATCCTCTGCCCAGGATTGTCCAGACCCACCATCTGTTAGTTAGATGGAGACTGCCTTCACTGTCCCACTCTGAGAGAGATTCAGCAAAAAGCTACTTTATAAAAAACCTCACAGTAAAAAAAAATAATAAAAAAAGAACATGTATTACTGGGGCATGGGGCATGGAAGTGCACACAAACATCTTCATCTGATGATAGAAAACTGTATGTTAGCAAGTAGGAGAAGCCAACAGGACTGGATTTGTAGAATAAAATGATGCTGAGGACTCAATGTCCACACCACGGATGTTAAAGGAGTTTTACTTCAAGGTTGCTCTAGTTTGTCCTGAAAGAAAATCAACTGTTGAGGGTATGTCAGGTGGGCTCATAGTCCAGTTTAGGAGGTGTCCATTCCATGCACTTTGCTCTGTAACAGGAATCAAAAAAGCTGGAAACAATGAGAAGATTAATTTCAAAGGTATATCTGAACTAAAATGTTTGTACAGATTCACTCTTGCCTTTTTAAGTTTGAAAATTAGAGAAAAGTTACTCATTGATTCACAGAATCACAAAATGGTAGAGGTTGGAAGTGACCTCTGATATTCTTCTGGACCAACATTTCTGCTCAGACAGGGCCACCTAGATGAGGCTGCTCATTACCATGTCCATATGGGTTTTGAATATCTCCAGCAATGGAGACTTCACAATGTCTCTGGGCAATACATAAAAAAGTGTTTCCAGATGTTCAGTGGGAACTTCCTGTGGTTCAGTTTGTACCTGAACAAACAATTTGTGTGTTGCTGCTTGTCTTGCCGCTGGACACCGCTGAAAAGAGCCTGGCTCTGCCTTCTTTGCACCCCCTTAGATATGTGTGTACATTCATAAGATCCTGCCTTGAGCCTTCTCCTTTCCAGGTTAAATTATCCCAGCTTTCTTAGCCTATACTCATATGAGGGATGTTCCAGTTCCTTCATTATCTTCATGACCCTTCATGGGTGGACTCTTTTCAGTATGTCCATATCTCTTTTATACCAGGCAGCCCAGAACCTGGCACAATACCCCGGGTGCAGCCTCATAAGTGCTGAACAGAAGAGAAGGACCCTCTTTCTCAACACTTCTCCTAACACAACCTAGGATACCATTGGCCACCTTTGCTGCAAGGATACATTGCTTGCTCATGGCCACTTGGTGTCCAACAGGACCCTGAGGTCCTTTTCTGCAAAACTACTTTCCAGCTGAGTGCTCCCCAGATTATAGTCATGAATGGAATTGTTCCCCCCCTATGTGCAGGACTTTGTACTTCACCTTTAAACTCAAAAGGTTCCTGTCAACCCATTTCTCCAGTCTGTTGAGATCCCTCTGGATTGCATCCTGCCCTTCTGCTGTATCAGCTTTGTGTCGTCACTGAACTTGCTGAGGACACACTCTGTCTTATTATCCAAATCAATAATGAAGATAATAAAGAGGATCAGACACAGTATTGACTCCAGGTGTACACTGATGACAGGCCTCCAACTAGTTTTCTTGCTGCTAATCACACTCTGGGCCTGGCCATTCAGACAGTTTTCAGCCTACCCCACTGTCTGCTCATCCAGCCCATAGCTCATCAGATTCTCTATGAGGTTCTTAGAGGAGACACTGTCAAAAACTTTACTGAAGTCTAGGTAGACAATATTGATTGCTGTGCCCTTGTCTATCCAGCCAGTCATTTCATCGTAGGTGTTTATCTGGTTGTTCTCCATACCAAGGTGACAGAAATGAGAACTAATAAACAGTAAGGAAGAAAAGAAATACAGTATAAAGTACAATGTTACTACAAGGAATACATTTAAACTAAATATTGGAAGAGGGTTTTTTGTTAACAGAAACTCTAGTAAAGCTGTTCATTACTGATGGGCATAATACTGCCTGTATGTGGCTATAATGACATCAACAGACTTAGAATGTGACTTTTTATCCTCCAGATAAAAAGTAATGCTAAATTTCAATATATTCAGCTTTTGAATAGTCAATATTGCAGTATCATAGGTGATAAGTCCCAGCAAGGCTGTAGAAAAAAAAAAATCCTAATTTTCTTTTGCCTTTTTTTTTTTTTTTTTAATAATATATCTTGAAATGGTGACTGAAGGCAGGGAGTAGAATTCCTAGCTCTGTCTGAAAAAATAGTCCCCAGGTACTCCATTTCCGTGCTTATAATCTGCAGATTAAATGTTCTTAGGCATAAAAACATGACTGCAGTTCATAGTGATCGGTGCCAAGTACCTGAATATTCAGCGAGTGATGGAAAATGTGCAGCCTCCTCCACACTCCTCCCTTTTGCCTCACTGTCCTTTATCTCCCCCCCAACCTTCTGTTCCCTCTCTTCCAATAGCTCTTCTCACTATAATTCTGTTTCAAATTTTTATTTGGATTGGTTTTGGCTTTATTTTTAAATAAACCTCCAGCATAAGGAGTAGAGTGCAGTGAAGGATAAATCTCTTGCAGAGTATGTGACTCAAGGTCATTGAAGGATGCAACGTATTTCCTTTTTGTTTCACTTGTTTCACCCTCTTTCAAGGTGGTGTCTCTAAGGACTATATGCCTACAAATGAAACAGTTAAACTGTTCTTTGTTTTATATTTTTTATTAAAAATAATTTATTTTAGAAAATTATTCTTCATTGACTGTATGGTACCATCTATTGAATTATAATCTAATAAAAAATAGCTTAATCTCTGTATAGTTTATAAGAACATGAATTGGTAGAGTGGCAGGAAAAACTACCTTGGCTGTGCTTTTTTAAGTTATGAGCAATTATGTTCTAATGCTAGCCTAGAACTGTCTACATAGCTCATCATTATTGTGTTGAAAAGCTGATGGTAATAGCAGAGCCTTCACATCAGTAAATAGAACCATGATTCCACAGACAAGTTCATCATAAATTATAACTGTTCATTTTATAGCATATGAACTGAAAAATGTAGAGAGAGGCTGAAAAAATACAGTAAAGAAAAGTAATTTTCTATTGCTAGTGGAGAACCATGGACGTTGAGTGATCTGACACTGTCTGCCTCTGCTCCTACGTGGTTCTGCACTGGAGTTTACAGAACTGCATGAAATGAACTCTGGAGGGGAAAAAAGATATTAAAAATTGTTGAAAATATTAATAAAATCAACATTCTACTTCAAAACGATTTTTTTTTTTTGGGTACTACAAGTGAACATTTGACAAGTAATAAGCAAGGTATACACATTTGGCTAGCGATCAACCTTGATGTGCATCGAATATCATTCACCGCCTTTCTTGAAGAAATAAATCTTATGCCTACTGGATGTCTTATTACTTTTTGTGCCCAAATACTTTTTGTGATATGAGGATTATGTCAGGGTGTAGTTGAGAGTAAATTTGTAAAGGAATTGCATGATCAAAAAGCCACTGAAAGCAGTGAGATGGTTTCTTTTCACTTCAGCTGGCCTTGAATCAGGCTTAGGATGGTTATTGCTTTATTCTGTGCATGCTGGCAGGGCTTCAAAATTGTATAACTTTCATGTCATGTCAGGCCATATTGTACTGAACTGGGAAACCAGCTAAAAGGAGAGATCTCTTTATGTCAATTACACCTTTGGTGGTTCCAGTTTTTTTGCAGTGTTTGCTCAGGTTCTTACTGTTTGAGTAAAGATGCAAGCTGGTAGGATTAGCAATCACAAATTTTCTGAACACTTAAGGAGAGTAATGTTGAGCATGAAGAACATAAGTACTTCTGTCTAACAGCAACACATATGCAAAAGGGACGCTTCTTTTAGTAGTTGAGAAATCTCTGCTTTTTATATGATGTTCATAAATACAAAATTACTGACAATAACTCCTCAAAAATGTATACTTAGGCTGTGTAACTATAATTTATATTTTATTTCTATAGATTCAGTTCCTGGAGCAGGCTTTTTTCAGCAAAACCAAAACCCAATCATCATTCTGTTCAGTGGTTACAAGTAATTTTACAATATTTTTTAGGCTGAGCCCTCAATGCTTTATTGTTTCTCCTTAATTATGTCATACTCAACAGTACTGCATATGGTCTTTACTGCATAATTGTCTGATCCGTCCCAGAAAACACTGGGGATATTTGGGCTGAAATCATAGGCCAGCATTTCCAAATCTGGATGTCTGCAGTTAAGTCTTTAAAATCATATTAAGGCTCATAGATAAATATAACCTAACTTTCATTCCTCTAGATCTTTTCAGTTGATTCATAGCCACTGCCTGTCTTTGAAAAACAGGCCAAATTTATGTATAAGTATCAATCTGGATTTAAAAATCTAATTTCAGATGCTTAGCTGTGGCCTAAAAGATTGTGCTGTGGTTCTCAATTTTACCATGAGCATCATTATAGCTGTCTTTTGGAGGCAGGTCTACTTCTGCTAAAATCTGTGGGATCTGTGTCAGTATCCAGTTGGGGCAGGATTTGACATGTTATACAGAAAATGATCGATTGTAAAAAATAAGGAATTGGAAACTATGGTACAAATTGTGCTGTTTCAAGGTTTGCAGATAAGTAATTTTTGGATTTATGTCTTTGTAATACGAGAATATTTATTCTATTAAACATTTTTGTGATCCATTCTTTGGCAGGATGTCAGTGTTTATGAATGAGTCTCCATTTGTAATCCTGTGTGTTAATATACACCCTTTTACAATTCAGTCTGACAGCTACTCCAGAGTCATAGATTGCCCTGCTAGAGGCTTCCAAGGTCATAGTCCTTCAAAGCACTGCTTGTCAAATTGCTCTGACACACATCCTGCTGGCAAGCCCACTCATACGGTGTTAATATTCCATTACAGAACCACATGACCTTGAAAATTGATTGCAGGCTGCAGTAGAAATGTTAAAAAGCTCAGGTAGACAAAGGTATGATGATGGCAAGGAATCTGGTATGAGCAGAGGAAAGTTTCTTCAGAAGAAGCAGACATTGCATAGACATTTAGAAAGTCTCTCACAGGATGTTTAAAGAGCATTCAAGTTTGTGGCAAAATATGAGAACTGTACATTTTTGTACTGTGGTCAAGAAAGCTCATATTGGACTCATGAGATTTTTAAGTGCCTGTTAGCTTTGACATGCCTACAGAATTGAACCTAGAGAGAAAATGTTTTCAATGAGATCAAAGAGAGTGCTAAAACCTTTGGTTTAACAGTAACTAATGTTGTCAGTAAAATAGTCCAGTATATCAGACTTGATTTTATTTTCATAACTATCAGTATAGATCAATGTTTTGGTATGCTTAAGTTAAAGCATCATGCAGATGCAAGACAAATCAGAATCAGACCCTTTTATTTTTTTTTTTTTACACTAAGATACACAGGAATTCTGAAATTGTAACCGGAATTGAGTAAGGTGTGGCAAATGAAAGCAAAGGCATATTTTTGACTTAAAATTTTGGTAAGCACTAATTTAATATGAGAATTCAAATGGACCTGGCAATACTCTGTAGCTTGTGCATCTTACAATGCATGATAGAAAACTAAACATGATCGTGCAGTTTCTTGTCTCTCTAAGACCCTCAAATGTGATGGTTTCCAGAATTTGAAATGCTTGCTTGTTTCAACAAAATGGAAAATGAATCAAGTGAGATCAAAGCAGTAAAGTAAATATTTATGCAACAAAACACATGCTTAAAAACTTAATCATCAGCTAAAACACATAAAATTGCTTGTGGGTATATTTCATAGTAGAGGCATAATCAATATGACAACCAAAGTTAAACTCTGTACTAATAATAACTTCAGAAGTGTCTTTGAACATTCTTTGTTAGGCTTTATAGCACATAAATTGACTTAGGTTGCTTTCTATTACACCAATGCAAATAACACAACAGTTCTAAGTTTCATCAGCAGATTTATAATTCTTGGACACAACAAAATTGCCAAAAAAGCTTTTTTCCTTTTTTTTTAAAAAATAAGCTCAAAGGTAAGTACATTTCTTCAAATATAAATTTTCTGAAAATCCACCTTTCATTTTATTAATTTATGTTCATAGTATAAGTTTTTCTCTCAGTCTTGCACTTTTTTTTTCCCCAAGCCTGACACTTACAGTGTCTTAGAATTGAGTTCATACTTGCTAAACTCTTTGAGTAAAGAAAGTAACTTTGTATGAGAAAATGTCAGAAAAGTCAGAATCTGAAATTTATTAACCAAGATATGGCAAATGTAAATGTCAGCTTGCATAATTCTGGGTACCTGGGCTTGCAATAGATTTTTCAACTGTCTGGGCAATGAAAAGTGAACTTTTATTTCAGTGACAATGGAATAGCACTATACGTGATATAAGAAAATGCTATCTAGCTAGAGGGCATTTTTGAAGCAAATTAGTTTATACTTACTTATGCCCCAAAGTTTTCATATTAAAAGTAAATTTGGTGTATTTTAAACACACAAATACATTTTTCATGTATTATTATTAATATTTTACTTGTTTGCACAAATAGAGAATAGGTATGTGTCAGCATGTGTTCATATAAAATATGTTTGAAATCTTACCTGTAAACTACTAAATACTGCTGAATCAGAACTTCAGAACAACTCAGACACAGGAGATCTTAATGAATATCAGCAGAGGGGAAAGAAACAGTAAAAGATCAGCTTCCCTCTGCAACTAGCACAGAGAGAAGAAACATATTAAAAGTTTATTGTAAAATGAACTCTAAATTTTGTAGTTTAAAACCTTCGCTCTGCATTGTCACAAAAGGAAAACAACTCCAAACCATATTTAAAGTGCAATGTAATATCTATTGGTACTGTACTTGTGGGTCTATGTTCATGGTTTGGAGTGTTATCTCCACTTATAAAGAAACTAATTCAGAGCCAAACATCCCATTTGTGTGATTACTTCAGTGTCAGCACAGGTTTTGGTTATAGAAACATTAGTGTTTCCTCCCATGGAATGTAAAATAAGGCTGTGGTAGAGAACCATAACTCAGATGACTGCTCAGAGGTGAGTTTCAACTCCATGGAATTAGTGTTAAAATTGTGTTAAAAAAAACAAAAACAAAAACAAACAACAACAACAAAAATAAAATAAAATAAAATAAAATAAAATAAAATAAAATAAAATAAAATAAAATAAATAAAATAAAATAAAGAAAAACCAAAAACAAAACAACCAACTGAAAAACAGCAGCAACGATAAATGTCACCATCTTTTTCTATTTCATCTCATATCTTACATTTGATAAATAACAGAACTGGAAACCATTCACATTTTCTGTCTACCTCCTTTTTCTCATGTGCAAGCACACATACATCCTTTACTATTTTGTAAATGCATGGTAGAGTTTTCCATAGAAAAAGATTTTATTTCACAGCTATATTTACTTGTTGAAAGTAGAAAGATAATAAAAAATATTCTAAATATGATGTGTATGGTATGAGTGATAAATATATCAGGTTATATGCTGCTTTCCTAATTACTGTCCTTTCACTACTGCTATCAGTTTCATCATCCCCATGATGGCAGTGATCATCCTATTATAGTTATTCACCTTTTAGTGTTTGGCTTTTCATTCCCTTTTTACTTCTGCTTCCATAATTCCATCTCAAAAAGAGAGAAATAGTAAAAGTAGGAGTGCAGTCAGTCCTCACTGAAAGATAAATAGATTTTACAAAGAGCTTTTCACTGTGCAGAGCTATATGCTGTGGTTATAGCAATACAAAGGAAACCATTACATAGGTTAGAAAGCTACCCACCTGAAAAGTATGTACACTTGCACATGGAAAATAACTTCTAAAGGAACCTTCGAGTAGATGTGGTGATACTATTCAAAAGTTCAGTTCCTCTGGCAAAAGAATAAGTGCAATTTTCAATTTATTGCTCAGTGGAGGAGCTTTTCTGTTTGGTAATAAATACATCTTTATCCTCAACACTACATCACCTCTAGTTCCTCAAAGCAAACATATATTTTAAGCTATTGAAGTCACATGTGCTTCCAAATAACCATTAGTGAGTTCAGAAATAATTTATCTATAACAAGGAAAGTCCTACATCAGATCATTTAAAATCAGTATGAAAGAAAATTTCTGTGACCTAAATTTAGAAGTCTCTTTAAAATAAGATGGGTGATGGCAAGTCCAAACAAACAAGCATTTTATGGCAAATAGTACCTATAATAAAAATTTCATTTTCAAGTGGCATTAACTGAACAATTCTTACAAATGAATGACTATTCATGTTCCGCATTGCCATAAACCAAGACAATAACCATAAGAAATATGAATCTATAAAGAAAAAAATTCTCAGTGGTCAGAGTAAAGAGAAAAGTCTGTAGTGATAAAGCACTGTAGAAATTAACGTATGATAATAACAGTTCAATCATTAATCTTCAATTTTTTCTAACTTTCATGGCAAATAGTAAACAAAATACTATGTATGTGTTTGCACTTCATGATGGCCAAGCCTAACACTGTATATGTTGGTAGATTTTAGTTGGTTTTTTTTAAATGAAGACATAGCTTTTACCTGAGTGTGAAAATTCGGCCACATTTTTAGTCCTTATTTGACACATCTACTATATTTTGTAAGACCTAAAAGGGAAAAAAATGAGGTAGGGAACCAGTGAGCTTGCAGCCAGGTAAGGTCTTGTGATTCACTCTGCTTTGATTCCCAAACAGGCATCATAGTTGAGACTAAATAGCAGGACTTTTCTGAATTGTTAGGTGCATGGTCAAGAATTAGGCCAGAACGAAGCTGAACTGAAAGTAAGGTAATAATTGAGATGTCTAAGAACACTGAAACCCAAATCTACTGATGAGTATGTTCAAAGTAATTGACTGTGTCAGAGGTAGAGACAACTCTGTTCCTTCTGTTGTAGCTTTTTCACTGTACAATAAATAATCCAAATGTTTTTAGGGAGTTCATATTTTTTTCTCTAGACTAGTGAGTACGTGATCCTTCAGCTTAGTGGCTTCTGGACCTGGAAGGAATGGAAAGGTTCCAGTTCCCAGCTCTTGCCTAGGAATTGCTTTTGTGGTCTATGTCCACTCAATGAGATACACAAACAGGTCTGAATCATCATCTGAATGACAGTCTCCCCAGTTAAACATTCCAGGATTTACACTTCTGACAGTGTAAAGCATTTTATCCATTTTACATCATTTGGTTCCTTTCCTTCATGGTTTTATCAGGAGATGAGTGCTCCACACACTTGAAAATACCTGGTGAGAAGATCAGTCTTTATGAAAATAGACTTACTCTCCAGTCCGTTTCATAGAGCTCATTAAACTGACAAGTATGCTGATCCTCAATGTCTAATGTAAAAAAACTTTAGTCATAAGGTAATTATTTAAAAGGAGGGTGGTCACACCATGCCATATTGCTAAAAAAGGCTCCTGTTCCATTTGGAGCCTGCTAAGGTACTGACGTGCTGAGGAGCAGCTCTCCCCCACAGTGGAGTTAAACAAAAGTACAACTCATTCCTTCACCTTGAGTAGGCTAAGGTGCGGGTTGCCAAGCTTTTAAGATAGCAAGTTTAAATATAGGCAACTCAATTCCACCTACATTCTATTTTGGGTATTGAAGTCCTCTGTAGGATTGAGCTCTCAGTTTCTGGTGGAACTGAGATTACATTCGCTGCAAACCTTTTAGTCTTAATTAGTGTTCTTGCCTGCAGAAAGAAAGTATCTGCCTTTATTCAAATTAAAGCTCAAAAAAGAGTTCATGAATAATTTGGGATTTTCTTGTGTGGGTTTTTTTTTCTTTTTTTTCAAACTAACTAAAACTTTTAATCATAAGGAGAAAGTGGAGACTGATTTACGATATTAAAGAGTGAAGGCAACAAGCCAAACCCAAGCCTGTCAGATCATATTTGTGACTCACTTTGTCTTCCCTGTGAAATTGTTGTCTTTAAATGCACTTTATTTTTGAGTATTCTGACAATAAAATTACATGAGAAAGTACTTCCTTCCCAAGACGTATTTACTCAATTGTCAACACAACCATCTCATGTTCAGCAGATTACTGTCTGCTTATTGAAATTCAGTAAGCAGTTAATGAACAAGAAGTTCACAGAAAATTGTTTAAAATTATTGGAAATAGCTGTTAACATTGGTTATATAAACAAACTACTTTTATGCATCTTCTCTGGCACTATCTTGTTTAATCATAATTAGAAAACTCTAAGGTATAAAGACAATGCTTATCTTGTTGAATTTTTGGGGAGAAATAGTAAGAAGGATAATAGCAAAGGAAGTATATTTCCAAAATCTTTTTGAACTTCAGTATAATTTTCTTTAAAATTTGAGTTAAAAAAAAAATGAAAGATGATCACAAAATACTTGTTTTTTAAGAAACTTGATTTTTGAGATGCACACATAATATGCTACCTTAGTGTTCTGCCTTTTGCCACTTTTCATAAAATGTAAAATGAACAAGAGAAAAATGATCTCTAAGAGAAGAAAGAAAAAGAAACTCAGTAAGTTCAGAGGTGCACTTACGGGGGGACATGGCAGTAGAGCCAAGGTACACTCTAAGGATTGTTTCAAATAGTGAAATCATGTTGTCATTCAGCACACAGATGAAAAGCCAAATGTAGTCCTCTAATAATCTGGGATCAGGCAGTATTGCTGGTTACTGACTCACAAGATTGTCTCCACACTTTCTGTGTGTAAATGAGAAAATGAAAGGTTCCAAATGTATGTGATTTTAGTCTTAATTTAGTGCTTCGCTAATTTGACAGCTGAAACTTCTGTAATATATTTTAATGTATTAAGTATACCTAGCAATGATATATTTAAGAAGCCTTGAGGAGTGGAACCAGAGATCTAGACAAGGAAAGAAGCGAGAAAACGTATGGTCTTGAGTAAGGAATGAGGTAACATAATTGTCACTTAATACATTTTTAGAACTCTTTCTAAAGCAAAAATGGGAAATACACTTTCCTGTCTTGTACTGTGTGCACACTCACTGAGTGTGTGAATGGACAAATGGTTTAAACACCACTGACAACCCTTGACATGATGCAGAAGACCACTAACTAAAAACCTCCAGTTTATTCCAAAGACTATTCCAGAAGGTCAGTGAAGAATCAGCATGAAACTTTCCAGAAAGGTCATAAATGTTTTAGTTCATGCAACTATTTTATATTCCAGCAGTTTGAACTCCAGTGTTGAAGGAAACACAATGACCCAGAAAGGCAGTTTCTGAAGATAGCATGATGGTCCAGTGGAGTTAGAGTTGGTGTCTCAAACATTCACTAAAGTTTGATTGGAGTTAAATCCAGGGGATGACTTTTGTGGTGACACTGGGGTTACAGGAGCAGGAAGACGTAGTCAGAGGGTGGCAGCCCCACAGAGGTGGTGTGGCACTTTCCTGGCACTACCCTGACCTGATCAACCACACAAGGAGCTGGGGCAGGGGAGAGAGTGCAGATTGTGCACAGAACCATTTCCAAGAAGATTCTGGAAACACAGACTCTGTGTAGTAGCTAATTAACAAAAGGGTCCAAATACCTGCCTAGAGTAGGAGTAAGGCTGCCTATATAAAGGGGGGGTGAGGGGGGGGAGGGAGGGTCAGAGCCAGTAACTGAGTATCTCCTCTGGACTAGCACTGGACCCAGGACTGGTGAAAACTTTCCCTTCCTCTTCCCTTTCCCCTTTCCCCTCTTTCCTCTTTCCCCTTCCCACAGTGCAGGATAAACTGAAAGGCTGTGCTGCCATTCAGCAATACTTGGAAAGGTGGGTGAAGAGGAATGTAATAAAATTTAACAAGGACAAGTGTGGAGACCTGCACCTGTGGAGGAATAACCCCATTCCTCCAGTACAGGTTAGGGTTTGACCTGATGGAAAACAGCTCTTTGGAGAAGGAACTGGGAGTCCTGGTGAACAAGTTAACTATGAGACACCAGGGTGCCTTTGTTGCCAAGAAGGCCAAAGGTATCCTCTGTTGTATTAGGAAAAGTGTGACCAGCAGATTGAGGGAGGCTCTCCTCGCCTTCTACTCTGTCCTGGTGATCACCTCTGAAGTATTCTGTCCAGTTATGGGCTCTGCAGTTCAAGGGAGACAGGAAGAACTGGAGAGAGTCCAACAGAGGGCTAAGAGGATGATTAAGGGACTGGAACATCCCTGTTACAAGGAAAGGCTGAGATAGCAGGGTGCCCAGGTGGCCAAGGCGGCCAATGGTATCCTGGCCTGTATCAGAAACGGTGTGACCGGTACTTGTGAGACCACACCTTGAGTACTGTGTCCAGTTTTGGGCACCACAGGGTAAGAAGGACAACAAGGCACTGGAATGGGCTGCCCAGGGAGGTGGTGGAGTCACCACCCCTGAAGATGTTAAAAAAATGAGTGGATGTAGCACTTGAGGCTATGGTCTAGTGGTTAGGGAAATGTTGGGAGGAACGTTGGACATGATGATCCTAGAGGTCCTTTCCAACCATAATGATCCTATGATTAGAGAAAAGAAGGCTGAGAAGCAATCTTCTCAATACTTACAAATATCTAAAGTATGGATGTTAAGAAGATTGGACCGGTCTCTTTTCAGTGGTGCCTGGCAATAAGATGAGAGGCAATGGGCACAAACTGGAACACAGGACATTTCATCTCAACATCAGGAAAACTTTACTGTGAGGGCGAAGGAGAACTGGAACAGGCTGCCCAGAGACATCGTGGAGTCTCCTTCTCTGGAGACTTTCAAAATGTGCCTGGATGTGTTACTATGTAACCTGCCTTAGATAACCCTGCTTTGGCAGGGGGGTTGGACTAGATGAGCTCCAGAGGTCCCTTCGAACAGGTCTCCTTCTCTGGAGACTTTCAAAATGTGCCTGGATGTGTTACTATGTAACCTGCCTTAGATAACCCTGCTTTGGCAGGGGGGTTGGACTAGATGAGCTCCAGAGGTCCCTTCGAACAGCTACCATTCTGTGATTCTGTGACTGACTTTTTAGAATTGGGCAGACTGGGTTGTATGGGACTCCTTTTACATGTCATGTAATTACTTTTATTTTTGTCAGTTTCTACCACTGTATGTCCATGCATGTGTGAATACTAAGAAAACAGAAAAATAATCCAAGATATACATGTTGTACCCATAGAGATTGAACATTTCTAGCCTGATATTACTTTAATTATTGTGATGATAACATGATAATAGTTTTCATGATAAAGCATTCATATGCAACTTTTAAATACTAACCCAGTAATATGACTCTTGTCTGGAAATATCATAACTTATGGCAAAGTAGTATGAATGTTTTTCAGTACAGCATTTTCTCATATCAATGTTACTGTTTTAGCACACTTTTAATTCAGCTGATGCTTCACCTCTACCTTAAAAATACAAGCTAATAAAACAATAGACGGTGAAAAGTTGATAAGAGTTTGCAATGCATTTGGTACCACCTACTGTAAAAGAATAACAACAAAGTGCACTAAATAAATTTATGCAATTATACTTTTTAAAATTAAGTATTGGGTCATTTTTCTTACCTATCATCTTCCTGCAATCTCTTATCAGTTATCTTGGTTCCCTGTCTATCCTGTTTCTGTTACTGTTTCCTTAGTGTTAGGTGGTGATTAAATGGTGAGTATTGGAATAGTTGAGTTTGTAACTATGAAACTTCTAATATATATATAAAAAAATAATACTCAGAGACAGAATATACAAAGACTGGAAGAGATGCAAGTGTCCCATTATGTATGCCAGCTAAGCTCCAACAGACAGCACCAAAGCAGAATGGTATAATACATTTTTGCCCATACCTCTTAAAGGGACCTTTCTCCATACAAGTTTTACTTCTTTCACGTTTCATTCATTAAATTTTTGCATTTGAGATACATTCCACAAGCTTGTTTCCTCTGGGCTTTTATCTTTTGATCACTGTACTCTTTCTTCTGATCCTTTCACTTGCTACTGTCATTTCTGCTTTTTCTTCAGTGCTGAAGCGTAGCTGTTCAATATTAATACTTAACTCTCTGCCAATGTTTAACCACCAACTTTTGCACAGTGGTAATGAAATGAAAATTATTTTCAATGCACACAAATTCTGCTCTTTTTCTAAGTCTGATACACAATGCACTCCATGTGTTTCTTTATATATAGGAATTATACTGATAATTGATCTCAAGGTACTTTCTTCAAGGCTCACGGAAAAGAGGATAGAATGGGAAAATTAATCCACAGAAAATAATTTCATTCTATAAATGCTGAGTTTACCGTGCAAATCAAAGAACAGGAGGTCTGCAACATCTAATAACCCTTTGTAAATAGATATCTTAATGAACAAAACTATGCATTAGTAGGTCATACCAACATGTGCATGAGAAATGATAACATGGAAAGATTTTGAAATTAAAACTATATTGTCCATTGCTTAATTTTATTATATGTTCTGTCCTTGATAGATGATGGCATGATGAGACTATGGCTAAAATTATAACTATTACCATATTGTATTGATAGATGCTATTTAAAGTAGGGTTTGTAAAAGTTAACACTCTTGTAGAATTGCTGGCTGATGACTGACTAGCTAAGAAATCTCCATGTGTTACTGAATACCTGTCGTGGTTTAGACCCAGCCAGGAGCCGGGCACCATGTGGCCACTCACTGCACACCCAACCCCCAACCAAGAAGGAGAAAAGGGAGAAAAATACAAAACCCCATGGGTAAAGATAAGGAGAACTTAATACAACAACATGAAAGGAGCAATAAAACAACAGTAATAAAAATATATAAAGCAAGTGATACAAAGAATCAGATCACTCTAGCTCTGAACAGGAAAATCCCCACCACCTCAGGACCCTCTTCCAGAACCCACGCCTAGCCTGGCTGTCACAGGCATGATATCGGAGAACTTGTTGGCTGGTTTGGTTGTCTATCTCACCTATAGCTCCTTCCTAACTTCTGGTGAGAATTAACCCTATCCTAGCTGAACGAGGACAATATCTTATGAAAATCCACTCATTTTTTTTGGAAGCTTTCAGGTTTTTTTTGGTTTTTTTTGGTTTTTTTTTTTTTTTTCAAATTTATGGCTTTAGACAATCACTAACCAAGGGAGAATAAGGAATTTCAGCTTCCAAGATAAAAAAAAAAACAAAACAAACAAACAAAAAAAACCCCACACACTATCTGGAAAAATGAATAATGGATACAGAACAAAAGATTATTTTTCATATTTTAAGGTGATGAAGAATTGATTGTATTCCATTTGATTATTTAAAAGAGCAAAATTTAAAAATCTGGAAACCTTCCAAATAGTAATATGTCTGGGGTTTTTTGGAATGGAACCTTCTGAGCCATCTGTAAGTATTAAGTTGAAAAGGTCATAACTAAATGAGTTTTAATTTTCCCATTGTGGATTAAGCCGAAGTTATAAAATGTCACCAAGGACTACAGCCATGCTCACTCACAGCATTGGTTGCTCACTCACAGCATTGGTTGCTAGCAGCACTAAAGTAATTTTATCAGGTTTCCTGCTTAGGAAAACAGCTGACATTCAGCTTGGCTGAGTGAATTGTTACATTCTTGGCTTTCCTTCTAGTGATATTTCCATAATATGACAGCTGATGCACCACAGATGAAACTCAGACATATACCTGAAAAATATCTCAAGTTTAAACTATTGCTGTATTTGCAATTTTTTGCAATTTTTTTCAAATTTAGAATAAGTTTCCAGTTTTTATTTCAATGTTAACTCATAATACTATATAATTAGTAGGATTCTATAATTATGGATTTTCAGATTATATATTTTGTTATAATTAAAGGCAGCTGAAATCACCTCTTCCTACTTCCATTTGCTTTGAACTATTTTCCTCTCCCTAGTTTTGGTATTTGCATTGCTACCAGTCTTTTGAGGAGTCACTCCATCTGTAGCTTCCGTATAATCTATGAGCTGAAGATAATTTCCATTTTCTATATTTTTCTGTTGTTATAATGTCTAAGCCTTGCAGAATTTTGCACATATTGCCAGTTATACATGGAATTGTTTTATCCAAGCAAAAAGACAGACTTAATGTCCTTGTCTAAGGATGATCAAATATTCTGATTAAAGATGATACCTTAAGATAGACTTCAGTTTCCCTTTTTCTGAAAGTTCTTCTCAGGTCCACATCAGATTGGTTTCTACTTGTGTGGAGTATTTTGAAGCATCTTTGTATGGAGGAGTCTATATAGCCCATGCTTATTTTGTTTGTTTTTGTGGGTTTGTTTGGCTTGTTTTTTTTTTAAGTCACCAAGTTGGAAAAGTAAAGGACAAAATGCAATTGTATCTTAGAGTTTTTTTTTTTTCACAGAAAGAAATCACTGATTGCCTGGTTAGTGAACCAGCATCCTTCTAAAAATAACTAGCAGCATGAAAACTGACTGTTTTAAAAGCTGTTGCTTTTCTAATTCTTGTACTTGTTATACATCTGAAAGCTGAAATATTCCAGAAAATGACATTTCATCATTAAGTTAGACAATTATCCAATTGCAAAGAAATAGTCCAAACCATAGTATTCAGTGGAGCTCACAGTTACTGCATTCAACATTTGCCACTCCCTGATGTCCGGCTCAGTATCCTGACTATTCAAGACTGAAAATCTTAAATAAACTCAATTTTTATTGGTTTATACTGTGTTTGGTCACCACCTGCAACAAACAACGAATAGTCATTTGGACCAATAAGAATTATTCAGTGCTGCTGAGTATATTGTCTGTGCTGATTACATTACCTGATTATCTCACTGCTTAAAGGTGACCCTTTTAGAAACTGCCAAGCCTCATAGCCCAACAGAGGCAAGGCTGCTACAGCTTCAAACCCCAGGTCCAGGCAGTAGTGAGGCTGAGCATGTATTCTCAATAGGTATATTCTCTCTCTATATATATGTCTATATCTGTGTGGCTAAACACATAGATCAAAACAGATACAAAACACATCATACTCATTCAAATACAGCAAGCACAAATTGCTGATCAAGATGAAAGCACCAGTGGAAATGATATGTTTATATAAAATATCTGACCCTGGTTTCTCACTCTCTCTGGTGGAGACATGGACATATGGGCCCCTGATGCTTATAGCCCCACTCCAGGTACTGATACCCAGACATAGACATAAAACCTCACGTATGCAGAGACAGACAACTCCTAATTCCCTCCAGTAACAAACCCTAGACCCTCTCTATCCAGTAGCTGGCCCCTGTGTCCCCTTGTCTCCCCATCTGCCCCATGCACAGGCATGCACACATGCATGAATGGGTCTCTCTGGTATGTGGTTTTGATCTGTGGTCTTAATAGTATCCCTCCCCCACATCTCCTGATTCCTCAGTAGCCAGACCAGACCACTTGTCTCTCCAGTAGCCAGTCTCAGATCCTCTGATCTGTCCAGTATTTGAGTAAAGTTATGGTGTCTCTGATACCCGGTTCCCATCTCTCTTACTACATTCCTTGCCTAGTCCAGCCTGATGTCCTCTAGCAAATTATGTGTGCCTAATGCGCACCTCTGTACAAGACACACACACACTCCTGTCTCTTCTGTCACTGGCACCCCAGACACAAGGACCCTCTGACAAATGGCCCCACTCCAGCTGCTGCACTAAGACCTCCACATATGCACATGCATGTCCAATAGAGTCCCCTCACTCAGGAAAGTACATAGATGGGAAAACAGAAATTACCACATTGACCAGGAATTGGCCATGGCTGGACAAGCATACAGATTAGTTTCTTACACAAGACTATCCCATTTTGTCTCCTTAACTCTCTATTTTCCAACTCTTCCAAGCACCTTGATCTCTCCCATTCCCCACTCTTGGCTCTTGCCCTAAACATCTCATAATATGTTTTGTGCAAGCCCAGAATGCTCTTTCTTGGCATCCCATAGTGAGTGTCATCCCCCAGATCAGAGACTCTCTTCTCTCTCTGGTACCTCAGAGGCATGTCTCTGTGGACTCATGGTGCTAGGTCTCACCCAGCCCATAGAGCTGATAGTTTCCTGGGACAGCCCTGGGGCAGCAAGGTGGAGCATGGGCTCATGTCTCTGACTCAGGGTAAAGAGCTTCCTGAAGGTTCTGTTGTCTTTATGAAAATTCACATTTGATCATATAACCTAACAGAAGTTATTAGTTGGAATTTGTTGTGAATCTCCTGGTTAAATGTAAAATAATATATACTAGTTAATTTGTATATTTATTTTCTCTTGGTAAAGAAATCAATGAGGAGCCTGAAGATAACTTAAAACTCCCATCATTATGGTGAATTCCACAGACTCATTACCTCTGGTAATGTTGAAATAGATCTTTTAGAAGAATGTCCTCAACAGCACAGAGTTTTGGTTGAGAAACTTAACCAATATTAATGTTTCTATGGACAACTTTTAAAAAATTAACCTAAGTTTTATCTCAATATTGTTTTGAGTGCCACTTCCAAAATTTCATCAAATCTGACTCTTCATTTCTATGTCATTCTCTCGGTAATAAATAAATGACCATTTCTGTCAGTGAGATCATTGGCAACTTCTGTTTCCTTGCTGAAAAAAACCAGTATAATTGACCAGGGAAATTACATAAGAAGATGCAAGATTTAATCTTTAGTGATGATTTGGGGAACAGAATACAAATAAAATTATCCATTTGAAGGATTATTACGGTTCCTGCTTTTCTTCTAATTATATCATTTTAAGCAAAAACATTTGCAGCATCGCAATACAATTTGTCCTTTGATACCTCTAAAACAAAAGTGGTATAAAATCCTAGAGAAAAAATACACTATCATATGTTTAGTGATAAGATTATAGCCTTGGCCTACAGAGATTGCAATCTAAGGACCTAAACTGAAAAAAAAAATGATTGTCAGATGCAAAACTCATGATCTGTATAGAAAATCAGTTGATAAAGAGTTGTAAGTATGGATTAAACAGCCTTCACACAAACAAAAGCAGAAATCTGTGATGTATTCAAGTGGTTTTTTTTATAAGTTCTTAGTCAATAAAGATAATTTGAAAATAACTGAATGACATTTCCTTCACTGACAAATACATGGCTTGCTGGACAGAAAAGAAGAAATCTATGTGATATATTTTCACTTTGTAAGATTTCTGATAGATAATGCTCTGAAAGGCATAGTAAAATAAAATCATCAAAGATATATTATCAATTCAATTGATAAAACCTATTAAAAAATGAATGACAATACATTTTTCTCAAACAGCAAAACATATCAAGAGGTGATCTTCCAGAATTATTCAGTTCAATGAAGAATTTGTGGGAAAAAATTAGTTAACAAATATGAAAAGAAGATTAAAATAATATGTAATGATATTGCTCAGAAAAAGAGCTTAAACTATGGTACGTGGAGGAGTTAAATATAATTTAGAATCCAAGTGTTATGGCAGAAAAAAAAAAAGTTATCCTGACATACTAAGTTAAGTGTCCTGTAAGAAACTTCTTAGTTCTATGATTTTGGCCTTTTAATTTAAGAAAAAGACAAATACAATTGGGATATACTGCCAAGTAGAATTACAAGATTGGTAAGAAGTTTTGAAAGTAAGATTTTCACAAAACCAAAATTATGAGTTTGTCTAGGTTGCTGAAAAGAATGAGAGGCTGTATGAAGCTTGTTAGCCTCCCAAAATGCAAATTATTTATTTAAGCGGGTCTTTCTACTTTGTACCAAGATATAAATTGCATATTAGCAAAAAACACTTTTTTTTTTTTTCTTTACACTTAGTGGTGTGGAACAGTTTGGTTAGGGAATCAAAAGAATTTGTTACTAAAGATTTTCTGGGAATAGCACAACAAATATGTCAGAAATCGTCCAGATGTCATCTTAGAGGAAGGTCATAGACTAGATTTTTTGCATGCATATAAGATTTGTGATTGATATGTCACTTTAGTTACACCATTTTGCTTTCAAGTGCTGTATATATGCTAGTTGCTCAAATATGTATGTGTGTTTTTCACTATATATATGAAAATTCACATGCAAAAATAAGAGTGCTTGTACATTGGTTTTAAAGTCATATTTAATAATGGAGCTATGATTTGCGTTAAAGTTTTACTCATGTTATCCTTCAACTTTTATTTTTAGTACAAGTGATTTAATTGTGAGCTGTAAAGAGTCCCATATAAGAACCTTAAACTGAAAAATGAAAGGTTTGAAATTATATGTCTCAGGTGTCTTAGGAAGTTTGACCCAGTAGTGGCTTTGCTTCTTTAAAGAATCTTTTTTCACCAATGAAATCTTCATCTTTGATGTTTTCTCTGATGTGTCTGGCGGTTTATCTATAAATTTCATGGGGCACCAGGGAAATGAAGAGCAGGTGTCAAGAAGGTGCACTAAGGTAAGCATCATGTGTACTTTTTTAGTGGACCTGAGGAAACAAATCTCAAAATGTCATATTGCTTGATTTTCTGAAAGCAGTTCACACACATTTCAGACACATTCTTTATTCAGAAGTATTTGAGTAATTCAGTATTTCAGCTTTATCTATTTTTTGTTATTCAAAAAGTAGAGATTAAAAAAAAAATATTCAGACTTAGAGAGTCACACAATCCTCATTAGTTTCATAAGTCAAAGTGTATAATGCCTAGGTTGCAAATGAATGACTTCACAGTACAAATCAATTTGTAAAACACTAAATTGTCCAGCCTCAATGCTAGTTACTGGCAAGTATTTGGGGCTAATTATAGCAAAGTAGTGTCTGAAAACAAAATTGTATTGGTCATGACGAGACATAACATATTAAAACTGTTGTTGGAATATGCACACTTTATTTTTTATTAAGCATTTTTATTCAATTTGGTTGCATTGCCTGATCAGTTTGTAAGCTATTATGTACCTGTGGTTTGAACTGGTTCCACATCCTCTTGTGATTTACCATCACAGCAGATAAGACAGTTATAGTGAGCAAAATGGGGGAAAAAAAGAAATGCACAAAATGCTATTTCTACATATTTTTCTGCTTTTTCACTTGGTTTTGTTTATTCTTTATATTTTTATCTCGAGAAGTAGATACCCACTTGCTGATTCAAAGAAATATGTTTGACACATTGCATACAAAATTCCTATCCCTAAGGATAGCCAGAGATTTTGAAATTATTCATTCCTAGTCTCCAATATTCATTTGGCAATGTTTATGACTTCTAGGGTTCTCATTCTTGCTAAGGCATTTTTTATGCATGGTTCTCTCTAGTATAATATTTTAGCATAGAAGGATGTCCGATATTGGGGGATGCTAGCATCACA
>NW_008586029.1:0-4402 GCF_000691845.1 Merops nubicus | reverse complement strand
TGCTGTTATGCCACACCATAACAGAAGGAACTGAAACACAAAGAAGCTGATTCACCCCAGATCACAGGGCTACATCAGCACTATATCTGATAGCTGTTGTTGAGGCTAAACTGCTAAGCTCAAGGCTGCAAGGGTATGTGCAAAGGTATCCTTTTCATCACTCTTCTGTTATTTTCCCACACTGACCTATAAGGATAGTAACAATTTTGGATGGTGGTAATTTTTAAAACCCCATTGTATGGAAATCTAAGTGGAACATTCAGCTTCTATTCCTAGCTTATTGTTACATTTCTCGAAGGACTAGTAAGTACCAGAAGGGCATCGTAAAAACTATGAGCAGTTTTTTAGAGTCCTAGCTTTACATTGGTACAATACTTTCAATGTAATGTATGAAGCTATATAAAATAATGTATGGTAAGTTTCAATTAAGTCCAAAGAATCTTTTCAGAATGGGTTATAACACTGAGTTGTGCTGCATCAAATGATAGAAATCCAACTAAGAGAGAGAGTAGCTTGGTGGATGGGAGGGAGGAATTTTGGTTGGTTGGTTCATTTGGTTTGTTTGGTTTATTTGGTTTTTGAAGCGCTGTAAAGTAGACATATTCTGGGATTCAATCCAAAAGATAAAATGAAGCTTTGAAACTAGGTAACAGAAATGAAACCCATATTGACTCAAGAATTAAAAATATCTTGATTATTCCATATGTGTTGATTTCGCTGTGAAGTCTGCATGTATTTTTGTAAAGGCACATGCTAGTCAATCAGGTTAAGCTGTAGGCTAACATAGCTACTATGTACTCCTACCCATACTTCCTTCAGATATGATATACACATACCTCACTGGAGTCATCCTTCAGGTTATACCCTGAAACCACTTCTCAGTTATGATTTATTGGATCAAGGTTCACGAGTCTTTGGAGGTGTGTCATTGCTTTGGGAAATACTGTTGTTAAAAACATACTATCTCTTTTTGTTAAAGGATCCTGATCATTGTCAAACAGGGTTTTTTTTGTTTTGTTTTGCTTTTTTTTTCACATTTAGGTGGTATTCCCTACATTCTCAACCAAGGACAAAATTATTGTTGGTGTGATTACTGAGATAGAATATGCATAAGACATTAAGAACCTGATTTTTATATTCATTGAGGTCCTCCAGAATATAATTTTTTGAATGGCAAGAGTAAACAATCTACTCAGGTTTCCATACGTTAAAAGTCTACTAAACTACCAATTTAATCTGGCACTCTGAATAAATTAGATTTTATTGAAGTGAGTATCAGAAAATCAGACAAATCCAATTGCTATTCCCATCAGCTAAGCATTGCAGTTACAATGATGGTAGTGTTTTACATTCTAGTAATGTTTAATAAATATATAATTAAAAATTAATTTATATGGCATAATAAATCCAAAGTTTAAAAACCTAAAACTACTGAATCAAAAAGAAAAATCTAACAACAAAGCAATGTCATACCATTTCAAAGTTAAGAATGCCTTCTCGCAAACAAACCAAACTGAATATTTGATTTAAATGGAACATGTCAGATATCTCAAACCTAAAACAGACCTTGTCACACACAAGAAAGACAATTTCCAGCACCAGTTTAATTCCTTTGAATAACAGAACTACAAAATATTGGCTAAAATGTCTGTTAAAGTAAATACTTGTCTATCATTATGATATCCAGAATGGTATACTTGAATTGCAAAACTGGTAAGGGTTTAAAAGTCTGTGAAGATAAAGGTTTTCCAAGTATCTCAGATTTTTAGATAACTGAAAATCCTCTACAGTTGTGTTCTCAGTATCTATACTTCAGTCAGAATCTTATTCACTGCTCTAAAAAGAATGTCTGCAGTTGATAGTTCATGATTTTTTTTTCTCATAAACATGGGTTTATAAGCAACAGATCTTGCATAAAACAGTCTACCACAGAAAGAAGTGTTGATTAGACACAGAAAAGAGATACCCTTTGAAAATAAGCAGAAGAGAGATTTGAAGGGGAAAAACACCTTCTGTTTTATGTCTAATGGAAAAATGCAGTTACATTTTGTAAGGATAGTGGTTTATACTACAGAAGTAGTATACCAATAATACCACCAGCTGGCAGGAATATGGGAATGAATTAATTTATGTGGTTGAGAATCCAAGATGTTCATAGAATTCTATTTAAAATTAGAAATTAAACCAAACTGAGTTCTACACACCAGCCCCCTGGGAAGTTGATTCAAAGGCCAAGAAGCCAACACTCCAGCTGAGTTAAATCATGCTGGCATCTAGTGATGTTCTTATTCCACTCTAATCATCCACACTTAGTGGCAGCCAGAATGTTAATACCAAATATCTTGAAATTAGCATCTATAAGAAGAAATGGCTGTGCTAAGTATCATAACATTTAAGAAGACATTATATAAATACCTGAAAAATCATAAAGATGGACAGAAAAAAAGAGAAAAGAAAAAGACTTGGACTGAATAATGACTTAAAATTTGGTCACTTCTAATGAAAAAAAAAAAAAATAGCCTATAACAGTAGTCTAATTTGAATAAAAAATATCTTTGTCTTTCCACTTAAAGGTTATTCTTTATTCTTCAGTAAAATCACAACACTCTGTTTATGACATAGTAGTCTATTGCTTGGAAATAAGTGAACTGTCAAAATGTCAATATGATGAATTCTTTGCAGGATCATGGAGAAGGATTATGTGGGTGTGTGAGGAAGAACAAAACCCAGATAATTAACAGAGCAGGCAGAGAAAGTATTAAAACTTGTGAAAAGCTAATGGCTCTAAATTTCAAGGTATTTAAATGTAAAGCATTCCCCACAGCATGAAGGCAAGTCTGCTTTGAAAAACACTAAAGGTTGCACTGCTGATGCTCCACTCAGCTAGGCACTTGGAGTTCATCCAGAAGCACAATCACTGCTCTGGGCTGTTGTAGCTGCTGCTTTTACTTTTGTTCATTGGCACTTGACACTCACTGCTCTGACTCTTTAGTCTACACTGCCAAAAGAACTACTTCCCAACTGCGCTGTGACTGAATATTCTTTGGAGGACTGGAAAGTTGCTTATGAAGTTATGTATAGGCTATCTTTCCACTTTCCATACAGCTAAACCAAAAATCAGTGTTTTGAAGAATCAAGATATTTTGATAGGCTTGGGGAAGAGTGGCTGGAGATCTGCCTGGTGGAAAAGGGACTGGGGGTATTGGTGAGCCAGCAGTGTGTCCATTTGGCCACACTGAAGGCCAATACCATTCCAGTCCAGCACAGTGTGGCTAGCAGAGCTAGAGACGTGATCCTCTCCCTGTATTTAGCACTGGTGAGGCCACACCTTGCATACTGTGTTCCGTTCTGGCCTCCTCATTATAAGAAAAAACATTAAGGTGCTTGAGTGCGTCCAAAGAAAAGCAACAAAGCTGGTGAAGGGTCTAGAGAACAAGCCTTATGAGGGAACTTGAGGTGTTCCATATGAAGAAGAGTAAACTCAGGGGAGACCTTATTGCTCTCTAGAACTAACTGAAAGGAGGCTGTACCAAGGTGAGTGTCAGTCTCTTTCCCAAAATAACATGGGAACTTGAGATTCTTCCTCAAGTGTTTGAGAAGATAGGGAGAACTGGCATATCTCTAAGAATGAGGGGAATGTAAAAAGCTTTTTTATATGTTTTGTTTTCTTTGTTTTTTGTTTGTTTGTTTGTTTGTTTGTTTCTTAGATATTATGAAGCATAGGGGTTACCTAGGATTGGCTTCTGTTTCTGTGAGTTGGACACAGCCTCTGATCCAGAAATCACCTCCTCTACAGAGTCTTATAAAATATAAGGAATATTCTTGAAATTCTTGGAGACACTGAGATTAAAGATGATTCATAAATACAAGGATTATTATAATAGAATTATAGAATGTTTTAGGCTGGAAGGGACCTCTAGACGTCATCTGGTCCAACCTCCCTACACAAGTAGGGACCTCTATACATAGGTCAGGTCACCCAGGGCCCTATCAAGCCTGACCTTGAATGACTACAGGGTTGACTCCTCAACTACCTCTCTGGGCAGTCCATTCCAACGATCTATCACTCTTATATTAAGGAACTTTTTTCTAATCTCCAGTCTAAATCTATCCTTTCCTAGTTTAAAACCATTACTCCTTGTCCTATCATTACAAACTCTTTTGAATAAACCTTCCCCCACCTGCATGTGGGTCCCCTTCAGGTACTGGAAGGTCACTATAAGGTCCCCCTGGAGCCTTTTCTTCTCCAGGCTGAACAACCCCAACTCCCTCAGCCTGTCTTCATATGAGAGGTGCTCCAATCCCTTGATCATTTTGGTGGTCCTTCTCTAGACTCACTCCAATATGTCTACATCCTTCTTCTGCTGGGGGCTTTAGAACTGGACACAATACTCCAGGTAAG
>NW_008586028.1:0-22049 GCF_000691845.1 Merops nubicus | reverse complement strand
AGCTTGTTAGATAGCAATCTTCAAACGAAGACAAAAAATTACCTACAACTGAAATGATATTTTATTTATATAGTGTAACATCACTTTAGCTACCATTCTGAAGTATCTTAATCTCTAAGTACTAAGATTTCTAAATTGTATTACAATAAAAGGATACTTTTAAATTAACCTTAAGTACAAATTACAGTTCTGTGTTCTCATTCTCGGTAGATATAACTCTGCATTTAGAACTCCCCTCTGTTCTCTAGGGAAACATATGGTCTTGAGTGCTGAAGGAAGTGTGAGTCATACAATAGGTTGCCTTCTACAGAGCTGCACATAATGCGTTTATAGTAAAAAATATTAGAATCCAGTATTCTACAGACTTATATTAGGAAGAATTTCTTTACTGAAAGAGTGGTGAAACATTGGAACAGGCTGCCCAGGGAGGTGGTGGAGTCACCATCCCTGGAGGTGTTCAGAAAACGTGTAGATGTGGCATTTTGGGACATGGTTTAATGGTCATGGTAGTGCTGGGTGGTGGTTGGACTTGATCTTAGAGATCTTTTCCAACCTTAATGATTGTAAACTTATAAAGCAGTTAATTGGTGTTCCTAGAAATATTTTTCAAATATTTCCAGCAGATGGAGAGAGGTGATTCTGCCGCTCTACTCTGCCCTGGTGAGGACTCATCTGAAGTCCTGTGTCCAGCTCTGGAGCCCCCAGCACAAGAAGCACGTGGAGCTGTTGGAACGTGTTCAGTGGAGAGCAACAAAAATGATCAGAGGGCTGGAGCAACTCTCCTGTGATGACAGGCTGAGGGAGGTGGGGTTGTTCAGCCTGGAGAAGAGGAGGCTCCAGGGGGACCTTACAGCAACCTTCCAGTACCTGAAAGGGGCTTACAAGAAAGCAGGGGAGTGTCTATTCACATAGGTTTGTAGTGACAAGATGAGGAGTAATGGCTTTAAGATAGAAAAAGGTAGATTTAGGTTAGATCTTAGGAAAAAGGTCTTCAGTATGAGGGTGATAGACCACTGGAATAGATTGCCCAGAGAGGTGGTGGAGGCCCCATCCTTGGAGACATTCAAGATCAGGCTGGATGAAGCTCTGAGTAGCTTGAGCTAGCTTGAGATGTCCCTGCTTATTGCAGGGGGGTTGGACTAGATGACCTTTGGAGGTCCTTTCCAGCCCAGACATTCTATGTTTCTATGATTCTATATAATATATTCTATTCTAATATAAAGTTACTTCTGTAATTACAAATATATTGTATCATCACTCTTCTGCAGACAATATTAAATTTTACAAACACCTTATCACCTGATATTCTTGGCAAAGCAACATTTTGATGAAAATTATAAAAAGGCCTGGGAAAATAAGCGGTCACTCTTTTCACAGTGTAAATTTTACAATTTTTCTTTTATACCCTGGTATGGGATACCTAGATCAAGATGTAAGACACGGAGGTGTCATTATCTTTTCAAGCTACCTAAGATGGTAGAGCAGTACTTAAGCTAACCACTTGTTTACAAAAGTAAACTCTGCCATAGCTGTCTTTCTCTGTAGTTTGAAACCTAGAAAGCTTGTCACAAGAGATTTGCCGAATTTGCTTAATTTGAATAATGTGGTAGCTAATTTTATTTTACAAAAAGCAAAGCAATGAGAGGTATTTTTCCAAGTAAGGTACTTCATCTCTAGTCTTGAGATAGCATACACTCTCCCTGTATTATTTAGAATACCTCAAAGTATGTGTTACTGTATTATTTGGCAAAACTACCAGTGAAACAGGATTAATAGTGGTTTTTAGTTCAAACACGTAACTAGTTCTCCATTGTTTTATAGAAAACATATCTTGTGAAAAACAAACAAAAAAACAAAACCCCAAAACACAGAATGGAATATATAATTAGATATCATAATATGCTTCAGATTTTGGAAAGAGGTAACAAGACTCTCTCTTAAAATTGCTCATCATCTCAGAAATTTTATCCTCTAATCGAGGTGACTTCAGATTACCCAGCTACAGTGAAATTTTTGGCCAGTTCCACCTTAAGCAGCAAGGAAATGAAGAGACATCAAGTTCAGGAGTTGCTATCAGTAAACAAGGTACAACTCAGAAAACAAAAACATGTTCCTAGATTGCAAAATGGGCCATTCACCTGAATTCGTAAAGGAGTTTTGTGCCTTTAGTGACACTGGTGGAAAAACACTGAAGAATAAATTATCAACACCATCTTCAAATGGGACTGGGACATAAAGTTTCATTTCATATATGCATACAGCCATACACAAATTGAGTAATAGTTAGCTTCACAGGACCTGTGTTTGACAGCCATTCTCTGAGTAGATCTCTATAATATCTAAGGTGAAACTGAAAACGCAGAACTGATGTATGTCCCAGTTTTCTCCTTACTTGTAGAAATTCATGCTATATGTTTAAAATGTAAGAATTCCCTCTTCTTGCTTAGCCCTTTGGATGCCAAATTATCAAAGCAGGGAACAGAGAAAGTCCCAGTATTTCCCCACTTTACAAGAAATTTATCTTATAACTGTATTTATACAGTTATAAAATTGTCTGTGGAAGAGTGATGATACAAACTGGGTATTTATAAGGTAACTGAAAGAATAAATCACATATATGATTTTAAAATTGAGCACTACAGAAAAAATAACTTGTTTTCACCATACTTGTTGTCTAGGAGAAGTGTAGAGCTTTTACGTCCGTTAAAACCAGTGTTCTATGAAGTGTATACTGATTCACTTTATTTCAGTTACCTTACTACAGTATTTTCCCGTGTGCATACTTAATCTTCATTTTAATCAAGGTGTACCAGTCATAATTTATGTACATTGTTTAATTGCAAGATATTTTATATTTCATCTCGAGTATTAATGAGTCTATGCTTTTCATTACATTCTATACATAGAGTAGAATCATAGAATGGTTTGGGTTGGAAGGGACTTTTAAAGGTCATCTAGTCCACTCTCACTGCAGTGAGCAAGTTTAACTAGATCGTGTTGCTCAGAACCCTGTCCAACCTGACCTTGAACGTTTCCAAGGATGGGGCATCTACAACCTCTCTGGGCAACATGGGCCAATGTCTCACCACCCTTATCATAAAAAAATTTTTCCTTATATTTAGTCTAAATCTACCTTCTTTTACTTTAAAATCATTATTCCTGTCCTACCACTACAGGCTCTGCAGAAAAAGTCTGTCTCCATCTTTCTTGTAAGCCTCCTCTAAGTACTGAAAGACTACAATAAGGTGTCCCCAGAGCTTTCTCTTCTCCAGGTTGAATAATACCAACTTTCTCAGTCTTTCCTTATAGGAGAGGTGTTCCATCCCTCTGATCACCTCTGTGTCCCTCCTCTGGACCCTCTCTCCAACAGGTCCATGTCCCTCCTGTACTGACGACTTCACAGCCAAACATGGTACTCCAGGTGAGGTCTCACTAAAGCAGAGTAGAGGGGCAGAATTACCTCCCTTGACCTGCTGGCCACAATTCTTTTGATGTGGCTCAGGATACGGTTGGGCCTTCTTGGCTGCAAGCACACAATGCTAGCTCATGTTCAATTTTTCATCCACCAGTACCTCAAAGTCCTTCTCTGTAGGGCTGCTCTTAATCCCTTCGTCCCCCAGCCTTCACTGATACTGGGAGTTGCCCCAACCCAGGTGCATGACCTCTCACTTAGCCTTGTTGAACCTCATGAGGTTCACATTGGTGCACTGCTCCAGCTCATCCAGGTCTCTCTGGGTGGCATCCCATCCCTCAGGCATGCCAACCACACCAGTCAGCTTGGTGTCATTTGCAAGCTTGCTGAGGGTGCAGTTGATCTCACTGTCTATGTCATTGATGAATATACTGAACCACACTGGCCACAGTATGGACTCCTGAGGGACACCACTTGTCACTGATCTCCATCTGGACATCGAGCCATTGATGACTACCCTCTGGATGCAAACATCCAACTAATTCCTTATCCAACAAGCAGTCCACCCATCAAATCCACATCCGATACACACACAGATAATGAAACCTGTGCAATGAGCCTTAGTATTAACTTAGAATAACCTATTTTTACAACCATTCTGTTCATGGTCTTTTTATCAATTTTTAATATATCACCAGATCACAGATGCTCATGAATGTTCAAATAACGTGTATACATACATCAATAATATATATTTATAGAAACAACAAATAATAATAACAGATGGATAAGATACATTCCAAAATTTCCTGCCAAGCCTGTCTACCCAAATATGATATATTTCAAGAATCACTATATTAAAATGTATCCCAAAAGGTAGATAACTGCCAAATAGCCTAGATTTTTTACTTTTTTTTTTTTTTTTTTGCTCATTTGAATGAATGCAGTGATTCTGAAGGCAGAGTGGTATTTATGTGCTGGAAAAAGCCTCCATGAATAGTACCGTACAGATTTACCACTAGGTATCCAAAGCCTAAATATCTGTTATTAGCCATTGCATAAAACTGTATTAACTGATTGCTTTGCGTTAAACTACCACACAGGCTTTACATTGTATTAACTACCCCAAAATAGCTCCTTGTTTTCAACTCTAACCTAATAGAAAATGTGTGGATTATCTTATTCTTTAGTTGCAGTTATTCCTCAATTATACTCCAAAATTATAATCTCCTCAGTGAGAAATTCTTGTGTCTTAATTCCACAAGAAATTTAAATGTCTATACAAGACTAAAATCTTCTGTTTTGCAACCTTCCATTTTAGCTGGCCATCCTTGTGCAAGTAAATTTTTTTTATCTTCAAAATGGGACTGTTGTGAGGGCTTTATGAATAATTTAAGTACTTTGCATGCTACAGCATCTACAATGTGTGCTAGAATAGTCTAGGTTTGTAATTGTACTTCAGGCTGCAACACTGTAAATTAGTTATTTGCAGCTCTTTCCCCAGCCAGGTGTGTGGAAGTATATTTTTTTACTATATCAATGTTGTGAAAATTCACTTTCATTTCAATATGCTTTTGTATTTCTTCCCAGACATTTTCTTATCAACAGTCACAATCCTTGTAGATGTATCACAGTACAAGTTAAGATACACATTCAGACTTTTTGGAGTGCATCCCCCTGCATAAATTCAAAGCTATTTCCCTACTGTCCTCACTCTAAAGCAAGTAGTTGAAATATGTTTTAAGTCTTTCTAAAGTCTAAGTTTTCATATATTTCTATCAAAATCACTTAAATAACTAGTAAGACTAATCAGTTAAGTAACCAATGAGTATAATATATGCAGCCTGATTTAAGTACATCCCCGAAATCCAGAGGTGGCAAGCAACTAAGAATTAAGTTCAGGCTTTCACTTCTTTTTCCTTTATGCATAATCATTGATTTTATGGTGATCCATTCTGTGAAATCAAAAGAGAAAAGGTGGTAACATTAGGCAGGATCAAACCCTCTACTGCTTATATTTATAACTATTTGAACATATTGAGTACAGGGAGGACTTCTCAAAGTAACACACAACACATGCCAAAAATACCACAATGTCCACATTGACACAAAAACTCTAACCTGAAACCTGTAGTTCTAAGCCTTGACCCACAGGGCATGGATAGCCTCCTGCACTGAGGATACATATATATGGGATTTAAAAAAATACAGTCAGTTAACAAGTAAATATTATTTCAGTTCTGCTGTTAGATTAGTACAGTTTCTGTCTAGCCACTACGTTTGTTTGAATAGTGCTCTAAATGCTCTGCTTGGGCAGACAGAATGCAGTCTGATATCCCCTTAAACTCGCAGGGCTGCACTGGATTCCTAGCTGACACTAACAAACATCATTACATTTATAGGACAGGGCTATGAAGGTTTTCCTAAGCAAAAAAACTCCCAGTTCTGCAATTCACATCTTCATTTACACTGAGACATCAAGAATTCAAGCAATTACAAGACAATACCTATAGGCAAGCCCTATAAATTCAGCTTTGAGACAGTACCTGTCAATTAGGATATGGACTTTACTGGTTATTTGACTGACACCTGTGCTGGACAGAAATGGCTGTCATTCATTGTGAACCATTTTATGAATGCCTTCTTAAATCTGGTCTCTACAGGAAAGTGGCATATGGGTATGCAGACACATAAAAAATCTATGGGATGTAGCTTAAATGCTTACTGCATTCCCCACAGCTACCCAAGTGTACCAACCTAAAGACAAAGTAGCCTCAGCCTCAATAAAATTTCCTGTGATGGCACAGCATACAAATAAGCAGTTAAAAAAAAGCAAACCAAAAACAAAACAAAAAGGCTGAAATTCAGCCTGGCTATTTTACTTCTATAGAACCTGCATTAGGTTTTACAGTCTTCACTAAATAGGGCAAGAAATTGCAGCAGCTATGAGTTCAGGAGCAGATGGAGTCAGTACTTCTAAAAATACTATATAGTCCTATATTTATACTTTACATATTTATATATTTATGCATATACTTCAGTAGGGTACAACACTCAGGAGAAGCTGAGAATTTCATTCTTGACTGTTTATCTTGATTTTTATTGGTCTATAACGAAACTTGGTCTTTAACTAAACCCTCTGTGCTACAATAATATGAATTTCCACGTAAACTAGCTGGCCTGTAGTATCAAAAGCTGAATGTTGCTTAGTTTCCATAAGCTTCCTGCAAAATCACAGCCCTAATAGTAAGCAAACACACACAGAGAGACATAAAAATGAGCTGCTTCTCTTTACACACAGGACTAGCTGATACCTTTTAAATCAACTTCCCAACATATAATTTTATCATATTGCCATCTTCTTGTTACAGTAGACTTCTAGAAAGAGATATGAAAGTTCATTAGCCTACACCTAAAGCTTATCTACTTGTCAGTTATATTTTTCTTCCTTTGAATTGCATAACTATATATATTTATATATGTATATAAAATTGCATCTGCCTGAGGTGGATTTTGACTTATCAGTTCCTACAGTTTCATGTAGAAGCTACCACCTCTTAATAAATACATCATATTTCATATCATCTTGAAGAATTATGACAGATATGACCCTAGAAAATTAGTGGGATTGTGTAAATTTGAAAAAAACATGCAAATACTTTTCTCCATAAAACAGAAAATGGACCAAAAAACATGTGTAGAGAGCTAAATTCACCACTGAAAATATTTGAAACTGAGTACATTGCAATTTACATTAAATTTGTTGCACTATTGTAATTCAAAATACATTAGGTATACTGTGGAATCAAGTTGCATCCATGTGAATGGTTATGGAATTGTCTTATTTCAAGTATCATGATCCATGCTTTTCAGTCATTTTTATAACTATTTTCTGTTTAGAAAGAATGGGAAAGTCTCTGCTCAGAAAGCAGAGAGTAATGCAAAGCAAAAAAAAGAAATAATTTAAAAAGAAGCACAGAAACAAACCCTTTTATTACATTTCCACAAATATCTCTCGAGGTATCCCTTGGATAAATCGAGTTCATTAACTTCCTCTATTATTAGGACATTAACGTCAGCAAAGAAGAAGCCATGACCTAAAAAAAAAATAGTTTTGATGAAATAGTAAGAGATTTTCTATAAAGCAATAACATGTATTAATGTAAAAGCCTTATTCTCAAACAGCTGAGTGAGATAGGCACAATCACCTATGTTGCTGAAAGAACCAACCTTCCTGGCAAAATCAACATAGAGTTTCACTGGAATACTACACATGCTATGAAAAAAAATTGAGCTACGTTTTTACAGTACTAAAAAGCACATTCCAGACATGCTGGGACACGTCCCTCAGGGCTTTTTTTTTCATATTTCACTTACAGGTATGTAACAGGTTAGGTATTATTTCATATTTATCTAAAAACATAACATTCCTACTGAAATACCTCAGAAAATACAGTATTTAGATAAATACATAGGATGAAAGGCATAAAGTACTAAAGTAATGTACTTTTGATCTAATACCTGTAGAATTCTCAACATAAAGTCCAATAACACAAAGCTCCTTCATACATGTTCAGGTTATATGGTGCAAGGAACTAAACAACAGTGAATGTAGCTCCCTAAGGGTATACGTACATTTTGTAACTGATACTTGCTCAGAGGTGTTCTATGCAACATCACAAAGGCACGCTGAAAAGCAACATGCATTTTCCAAATTTTAGATGCAACTTTTCCTATCCATCTGTGAAGGTACCCCTTCCTTCCACAGTCGTATTATTTTATATCTCCTTTATTCACCTAGAGCGCTACTACAAAGAAAATTACCTAATCAATTTATTCAACATCTCTTGTCTCCTTTGGTGCATTCTACTGTTGTTTTTTCCCCCTTTCTATAGCTTAAAATACAAGCTGCTCCTTTCACCTTCAAGGTTGCTGTTAGTTATTCCCACCTTCTTGGTATCTTATTTCCTGTATGAGAACTCCCACTTCCAAATCAACTCACAATGCCAGCCCTCAATTTACACTTGTCAAATTTTCAAACAAGCTGAAAATGTTCTTTTCTTATTGCTAAGGGAAATCCTCCAGAAAATAATTTATAAAACTAATCCATTACTCTCTTTTAAATTCCATTGGAATGGCTTCTTTCCCATGATATTTTCAAAAATAGTGATAATATTCTACATGAAATGACTTAAAGTTACTAAGCCTGACTAATCAAACAATTCACCATGTGATAAAGTACTGTAGATTTAATTGCAAATCTTACAAGCTCCCATACATTAAGCCTATTAAGTTAACAGGTAATATCAAGTCTTGGCATTACATGCAAAACAATCTTTCAATATCAAAAGGGAAGACTTCTCCTGGTGAAAAAAAAAAATAACACAAAAAGAAAACTAAAGTATTTTCAAACAATAAATCACTTGAAATTAGCATCTGCACCACTTGTAGTACAGACAAATTTCGCTAGTGTTAAATTTTAATACCTTCCCAAAGGTCCATTAAGTTCCTTCTAAGTAATGGGAAAGAAGGCAATTTTATCTGACACAACTACCTTTCTCCCACTTAGATGCCCTTCGGCATGTCCCAAGAGAGAAAAGTCCTGACAGATCATACAGAAATAGAGGAGAAACAGAAGCACTTACAAAGTCTGTGGAAGCAGAAATGGATGTTCATGTAATTTAAAAGCTGCACAGTGGAGGCATAGTGCTTATGGAACGACTTGGAAATACACTACCCTTCTGAGAAGGAACATAATCAGAAGGTGCTGCTTTTTCAGTATGAACACTTGTTGGTATTTTGCAACAATACTGCTAAAACACTGGTTTCTTGTGCTAATCCAATATTCCAAGATACTCCAGCTGAAATACTTGTTTCCACACTTTTATGTGAGAAAGAAGCTTTCTATACGAAAGAAAATCTTTTTAGGACGTTTTGGAATTGTGAATTATGTTAAGCTGCCCATAACTACAGTCTCTTTTCTTTCCATCTGCAATCTCCTATCATATACTTAAATTTTAGGATCTTTTGAATTATTGCTGGATGGTTTAATCTTTGGAATGAGTCTTCATTCTCTGTATGAGGTTTCAACACTACCAAAACCAAGGCAATGATAATGTAACGGTAACAGATACACAGAAAGGATGTAAGTAACAACTTTGTGTTTGAGTCAGATAGAAAGTAGTACACATTTTCAGGCTCTGATAAGTTAATATTGTATCCCAATTAAAAAAAAAATTGCTTCAGAACACTTTGAATAACCAGTTATATTGTATTAATTTACAGTGACATTTATTTAATAGCCACAATGTGCCATGCATATCAGAAATCAGGAGAAAACTTTGTGCTAGTTTTAAAACCTAACAACCAATAATGTTAAACAAACAATGTTTGAACTTATTTTTAATTTCCATCTATATAGCATTTTTATTAATCAAAAATCAATATGAAATAGCTTTCATCAGCTATGTGTTTTTTATACTAGTTGTTCTATATAGTAAATAAGTTATATCATTAGAAAAAATAAATTTAATTAAATCTTGATTTATGTAGGATAAACACAGTTTATCCAACATGGTTTATCCTGGCTCTTTTGGCTGGAACTCAGAAAAACTGAGTTTGTGACCTTTGGTAGAAAAGGCAGGCAACACAGGAGGACTACAAGGACGTCATGAGGTTATGTAGGGAGAAAATTAGAAGGGCAAAAGCCCAGATAGAACTTGGTGTGGCTATTGCCATAAAAGACAATTTAAAATGTTTCTACAAACACATTAACAAAAACAAAAGGATGACTATGGAGAATCGCCATGCTCTATTGGATGCCGGGGGAAACACAGTGACCAAGGATGATGAGAAGACTGAGGTATGGTATGGCTTCTTTGCCTCACCCTTTAATAGTCACAAGTCACAAATCACAAGTGATGCTCTCCAGCTCTCAGTAAGTTTGCATATGACACCAAGATGGATGGAAGTGTTGAACTGCTTGAAGGTAGGAAGGCTCCACAGAGGGATCTGGGCAAGCTGGATTGATGGGCCGAGGTATGAGGTTGGACCAGGCCAGGTACCAAGTCCTGCACTTGGGTTACAACACCACCATGCAACACTACAAGCTTGCGGAAGAGCAGAAATGGACCTGAGGGTGTTGGTCAACAGCTGTCTAAATATGACCAAGTACTGTGCCCAGGTGGCCAAGAAGGCCAACAGCATCCTGGCTTGTGTCAGAAAGGATGGTACTTCCTTTATCAGCAGGAGTAGTGAAGTGATTGTCTCCCTGTAGTTGGCACCAGTGAGGCTGCACTTCAGCATTTTTGGTTTTGGGCTCTGAATAAAAGAACATCAAGGTGCTGGAGCATGCCCAAAGAAAGCCAACAAAGCTGGTGAAGGGTCTAGAGAACAAGCCCTGTGAGAAATGGCTGAGGGAAATTGGGTTATTTCGCCTAAAGAAAAAGAGATTCAGGAGAGATACCGCTCTCTACAGTTACCTGAACGGAGTTTGTAGTGAGGTGGGAGTTGGTCTTTTCTCCCAAGTAAAAAGTGATAGGACAAGAGGAAATCACCTAGTTGCACCAGAGAAGGATTAGGTCAGATATTAGAAAACATTCTTCACTGAAAGGATTATCAAGCACTGAAACAGACTGACCAGAGAAGTGGTGGAGTCACCACCCCTGGAGTATCTAAAAGTTCCATAGATGTGGCACTTAGGGATGTGGTTATAGTGGTGGACTTTGGGAAGGCTAGGTAAAAGGTTGGACTCAATGTTCTAAAAGGTCTTTTCCAATCTAAACAACTCTTAAGATTCTATGATTCTCTGATAAAACACAAGAGAAAAAAAAATTCTCTGGATTGGATCCACTTTTTTTCCAAATCCATGAAAACAACTTTATTATTGCATTGTATTTTACATGGATTTCAGCAGTTACTCAAAAGCATTTATTCTACCTACAGTTTTCATAAAAGTTTTGGGATTTTTTTTTAAGTTTAGAACAAAACTATAGATATGGAATTAACTTCTTTAAAATAAATGACATAAAATTTAGGGAGTTTAATGTTGAACCATCAAACTTAATAATATATAAATGACAAAAAGAGACACTAAGAATGTTGAGGATGATATACACATAAGTGAAATTAAAGCTCAAAAATCCAGCTGGGAAACTAAGTATTGGGAAAGTAACCTTTTTTCTCTCTGCTAACATCATTAGTGCTAATATGGTCCATGTCATAAACTAAAATAACTATGGAAATCCCAGAACAAGGTAATTTCTTAGAAGCAAGGGAACTGGTGTACATTTAACACACAATCAGTTAATCATCCATATAATCTAGAATAACAGGTAGGAAAGTTAAATTGAACACTTTCAAACTATTCAACATCCAGCATCTGTGTTTTGGTGTTTGTTTTGGTGTGTTTTTTTTTTTTTTTTTACAAAGACTGCTCAAATGGTGTACTTTTACAAACATATAATGGTAAGAACTTTGAAAACACAGCTGTAGTACTATCAAGTCTGTCTTCAAACAATGTTTCTCATGCTGAGGAAATATTCACATATTTTATATTCTCACTCTTTTTGCATATTGTGGGAAGAGTTGATACTGCTGCATGTATCCTCCTTTATACTCAAGAGACTTTTGAAGTTAGGATCAGACACCAAGGAACTTAGCTCCATTCTAATGAGCCCTTTGCAATTAGGAAATCAACATAGGCCATAGGATACCTTGGTAACTTTATTTATTTTCTGCTGAAAATGGGACTGAAGAAGAGTCGTCTACCCTTGAAGACACTGTGTGCTTTAAGCTTATCTTAGCAAATGAAAGGATTTGATCCAGGATTTTTAAAATAAGCACTAGCTAAGTCTGCAATACTTCAAACTCTTGGGAACATGAGGAATTTCATCTTAAAATATTAATTACTAGTTTTCACTAATGATTTCAACGTGAAGTTGTAGATGATTTTCCCATCTGAACTATTTTGGTTTTTTTAAGCTTCACATCAGAGTAAAACTGGAGCATCAAAAATCTGAAGGACTTAAAAATTTAGACTTCAGTACATTTTGAGATACAACAAGAATGGAGGTAATTTGGTATTAGAATTTGATATCCAAAAATTTGATATCAAACATGTGCTCAGTCCATCATATCATATTGCTACTGACTGTAATCACTGCTGTCATAAGGCAGCATATTGAAAAAGCATTCAGCTTCTTATCTGAATAAAACTATAGAGCTGAAAAGTGTTAGGACTATTTTGAATTCTATATTGCATCACTCTCTTTTGTTTCTCTTTCTTTCAGTGAGAAGGGCAAACAAACCAAGAAGTTCAATTTGAGCAATGTTACGGCTCATGTTAAGTCAAAGATCTGTTTAGTACTAAGAGTTTTTCTTCTAATAAATAAGCTTGTAAAGACAGCAATGTTTTGTGATCTCTCAGCCTTACCACCTGCCTCTGCACAGTCCAAGAAGACAAAGCTCAATGAAATTTAGACTTCAGTTAGACTATTAAAAATAGCTCCTGGAAGAGGAGGCAGATGCAGAAGCATAAGCTTTTTTTTTTTTCACTATTTCGTGCATTATAATAATTTTTTACTGTAAACTAAAGGTGATGTATCTAAAGCAAGAAAGGTCTGTGAATTGAATTTAATTGACATATACTTATGTATAATTTCTTAGCTAATTTCCTACTTATGCACCAGTGAAAATATTATATGGTTGGAAGGCTAGAAAATGTACATGTGGGTATCAGTCAGTCAGCTCTTTTCTCTAGGTTTCCGTACCAGTTTAATCACTTTGTTCTCCCAATATTGATACTATCAACTCAAACCAAATTTTTTTTAATCTGACCTGTTTCAAATTACGCTTCAAGATTCTTTAACGTTACTAAGTGTAGATATACTTTGATAACAGAGGTGCTCTTAAAATCAAATACCAGAATTCACACTTTGTGTATCAATGTTTTCTAAACCAATATAAGAAATATTTGCCAGAGCTGATAATTTTCTTCTATATTTCCTGGATCCAGTAGTTAGTTTTTCAACCACATTTAACATAATTAAAATTTAAATAGTTCAGAAAAGATGTCATGTACATTCTGGACAAGTGTATAGAAAAAGTTTACAATAGAAACTTTGGTGATACAGTTTTGCTTCTGAGTGTGATCCAGGTGAAGATTAGTCAATTGTTTCCATTCATGTGGATTATGCTCTACTGCTGCATTACTTAACAGGCATAATAATTTCACAATGAATAATGTAATTATTTGCTGCATACTTTATTCCAGAAGAAGCACTTTAAGTTACTTCCTTACCTTGAATATGTATTTGTCACTAAAAAAACCTCCACCCTTTATTTTATTTTTAAACTACACCACACTTTATATTAACACTTCTATTAGTGTTCTGTTATGAGTTTCAAGCTAGTAACTGAAAACAATGATGAATGTGTCCAAACCAGAAAAGATAATTTTAATAGCATCTGCTTTCATTTTTATTACTTTTTAAGGTCAGTTGCTGTAAACAAGTGAACATGACCACATCCCAAAACATGGGTGTGATAACCTATGATGATAACTCAATGATGTTGATCCAGTGATTTCTCAGTTTCAAAATCTGACAGGAAATTTTCATCCTCTATTATAACATATCCTGTGGGAGTGGAAAATGCACCTTGCCTCATGAACTTGCAGATCCCTTGAGCACAGCTTTGCAGTACTTTATATTTTCATTAAACTCTGCTCTCTACATTTAATATAAACTTATACAATTAACTGACTCCTCCCAACTCTAAATTCAATATCTGGACTTAGTTCCTTACAATTGTGTTTTGGTTGTCTTTGCATGTGTGTGTTTAAATATACATCCAAATATATGAGGGTTTTTTTCAGGTGATGTTGATTAGCACCCCTGCCATGCATGACCAAGTGCTCATTTTACAAAGTTACTTCCCTGTGGGAATGAATCTCTAAGACTTTGATTTAAGAGGAATAGCAAAACTAAGTTAAGCTGGTTTTCCAAATATATTGATGTTCCTAGATATTTTTAAGACCTTAAAGTTGGTAAATTTTTGCTTTTCTTTCCTTTATAGCCTTCTGCTGTTGCTTGAGTCTAAGCTTACAAGAAGATTTTCTGTATTGCACAGTCCAGAAGAAATGGATCTATTTTTCAGGGAGGTCAAATTTTGGAACATCTTTTGGAAGAGTTTATAATCACAGTGGCAAAAGGAAAGAAAAGAATTTGATTTCAAGGCCCATTTTGCAGTTTCCAATCTTCATGGCATCATGTTGTGTAATGCTCTTCATCTGAAAACTTAAAATAGTAGAAGTAACAGAAAGTTAAAGCTCAACAGTCAGAGGCATAGGTTCAAGTATTGCACAAGGGACTTCTGTTTTGAAGTGGTTTAATTTCTAGAATTGGACGGAGGGCTAGCTGTCCCTGGAACAAACTAGTCCCCTCATGCTTATTCTTTCTGTATGGAGGTGGATGGCCTTTAATCAGCTTGGGCCAAAATACAAGGGGGCAAGAATGGGAATTTTCACAAGATCTCTGAGAGATACTAAATTGCCCAACACATTCTCCCTGAAATCTCAGTGAGAAGAGGCTACAGGTCCCTCATAAGAAGAAAGAGAGTGAAGGGATAGTCTATGCAAACTATCTAAGCATTCAGAAATCCCTAGAAACATGTATTTAATAAATAGCAGTAAAAACCCAGCAATTCCAGAATTAATCTTTCCACTAGACCTGTGGAATTGCTATTCAGCATTTGTGGCACTGCACTCAGAGATCTATGTTACCTCCCCGACCAGAGATAGCATACAAAGAAGATGGGAACCAGAATGTTGGAGGTGCACATGGACGTGTGAAACAAAGGACCCAAAACAGAGTATAAGAAATTCTGATTAGATATTTGAAAAATGTTTTACCATGAGGTGGTCAAATAGTGGAACAGTCTGTCCAGAGAGGCCATGGAACCTCCATCCTTGGGTCAGTTCAAGGCTGAACCGTACGCAGCCCTGAGAAACATGTTCTGGAAAGACCAGCTTAAAGTAGTGGTTGGACCAGGTGACCATTGTTTCATTCTATGATTCTGTAATGTTATATGTCTTTATTTTCTCTCTTGCACTTTCACATTTATGTGTGCATCCTAAGATAACTGAGCATGTGAACTTGTCTTATTTATCTTCCGTCGGTGGTTATCTTTCTGTAGTATACTGAAAGATATTTGGAAAACTACAGTGCAAATACTGTAGTGTAATACTGTAATACAGACCTATTTAAAATAACTGGAGCTAGGAAGACACACGTAATAGCAGCCACACTATTAAACTAAGTAGTAACTTTGAAGTCTTCACAGTGGGACACACTAAGTCTTTGGGAAGACACAGGGGAGGGGGCAGATACAACTGAAAAGAATTTGGGGAATGAACAACATTGAGGCATCTCCTAGCTGCTAACAACTGGCAGATACTGCTTATTTCCTGTAACCCTTACTATACATGACCTAAGGCCTTAATAGAGGAAGGAAAAGATGTAGGTAACAATTGTTGCATTCAAAATAAACATCAGCAGAACTTAATACTCCAGCTATATATTTTCATTTCTATTAGCAAATCTTATTATCACCTTTAAATACCCAAGCATCCAAATAAACCAGCATCACTAAATGTAGTTTCTGTAGATTACCAGAAGAGCTTTGGATTTGATCCAGACATTGTGGTGATCCACTATTTTACAAAAAAAAAAAAAAAAAGAACCCTTATTCTCAGAAATAAGCTGCATTCTTGCTTCAAGAATAAACTCTTCTAGCAACACTTTTAATTTTCTAGACCTGCAATATACCTCATACTCATTAAATTGGAAAAGGAACCTGACATTCCTCATGTCGGCACGTAACAACCTTCTTTCAAGTCATTCTATCAAGCTGCATGGAGTGGGGTTTGTCTAACAACATTTCTTCATTAAATCTTTGCCTTTTGCTAGAAAAACATTAGAATTTGTCCATCAAGATGACCCATTTAGCAGTCAAATGGTCATGCCTTGCTTCTCGACCTATACATTTCCAGATTCCTCTCACATTTATAGTTTTAACACACTAACATAATTTTACAGGTTTGTCCACTCATCTGCTAGCTTCAAAGTCTTCTCTAATGGAGGAGCATCATGTAATTAAAATCAGTTAAATCCATTAAAGATAATGTGCTGGTTTTGGCTGGAATAGAATTCATTTTCTTCATAGCAGCTGGTGGGGCTATGTTCTGGATTTGTGTTGGAATCAATGTTGATAATTCAGGGATGTTTTCCTTACCACTAGGCAGGGCTTATACAGAGCCACGAACTTTTCTTCTCACACCACCCAACCAGTGAGTAGATTGGGGGTGCACAGGAATCTAGGAGGGGACACATCTGGGAAAGTTGAGCCCAACCAGCCAAAAGGATATTCCAGACCATATGATGTCATGATTACTCATATAATTCTGGGGGAAGAAGAAGATGCTCAGGGTGGTGGTGCTTATCTTCCCAAGTAACTATTACACGTGACAGAACCCTGGTCTCCTGGATATGGCTGAACACCTGCCTGCAGAGAGCAAGTATTGAATTAATTCCTTTTTCAGCTTTGCTTTACTTGTTGAACTCTCTTTACTTCAGTGTGTGACTTTTCTCACTTTTACTCTACCAATTCTTTCCCCCATCCCACCACGGGGGAGTGACCAACCAGCTGGGCAATGCTTGGTTTCTGGCTGGAGTTAAATCACGACAAATAACTTCTGCAAGAAATTCGTCAAGGTTCTTTTAGTGTTTTATGCAAAAATCCCATCTAAACTACCCCTTAGCTGTGCACCTAGTGTCCCAGTGAGAGATGTTTAGAACATTATGAGTGCCACAGAGCTGACACCATGAGTCTGTGTGTTCTTGCACATAACCACATCTTGGACAGACATCCCTACTACTATACTGTCACTATGTAAAATATAATATCACTAAATTTAAACATAATGTCACTATGTTAAAATCTATTTGTAAAATACTAGAAGAAAAACTCCATTACATAGTTCCTATTGAGAAATACATTAATCAGCCACACAAAAATTTTAAGATAGAACTTTATGTGGCTTTGTCTTTAACAAAAAGTGTTTAAGTCCTGACTAATTTCTATTTGATTATGATGAGGTTGTCCTGCTATTTTAAAAGGTTTCTATACTCACCATATTAGGGAATTGCAACCATTCATTTTTCAGCAACTTTCACATCAAAATAAACATTTTAACATGTGAATTTTGAAAGCTAATATTTTTACCAGTTTCAACAGTAGGAAAATTAATGCTGTTTGTATAGTTCAGGTCACAAGACTCTAACAATCAAAAACTGTAAGCCCTTTGAAATAAACACAAAAATAACATTTGACAATACAAGTTTCTTACTTAATCTAGGAACAATTCATAAAAAACATTAATCCAACGATGTTTACTAAGCTGTAAAAATTATTTGTATCTTTGAGGGAGAGTGAGCATATGCCAATTGCTGTAACATCTTGAGTGCAGTACCACTTAGTAGTAAACAAAACAATAAAACACTGCCAGACAAGAAAACAACAAAATTCTTAATTAGAGACTGCTACTAAATTCTGAGAGCATTTTCTATTGGCCTGTAAGTTGGAAAATGCTCATCTTCCTTTTACTTAGGCTGTGTGGAAGTAGTTAGGACATAATAGATCAAGAACAGCTTTCTAAATGGTTTCTAGGATGGAAAGAAGGGTACATTTATTGCAGTACAAAACAGACATTTGCCAAGACTGGCAAAGTCACCGTTATTTTTTCAGGTGCTCTATTTGTAGACAAAGAAACCAAGGGCTTATCTAACTAAGTGATTACAGTGTTATACAGTATCCAAGACTTCAGAAAGTTGAGAAACTTAACACATAAAACTCTTTTTCTCATAGTTGGGTATAAAGCATCTGAGCAGCTGAAATACTACACTGAGTTCAATCTTGGATGTCATTTTGATTTACTAGCCCTATATTCAATAGCGTATGAATATACAAGGACAAGACTGACTGACTTTAAAAAATTATATTTGGAGAAATCTCTATGGGTAAACAATGCAGTGGTGCATGCTGCCTGGTTAGACCTGGTCCCATACCAGGAATGGAAAGGGAGGCAAAGTTAATTTTTTTTGACAGCAACTGATTTTGATGACCACATATCAAAGTACAGTTTTAAATAAACAGCATGAAGGAACACGGACCAGGATTACTGGATTTCAAAAGGCTGATGTTGCCTCACATTTGCGCAGTTGCTTATGTATAAATGTAGATTAAAAGTTGATTTTGTGAAGAAGCCTAGACCTGTAAATCTCTCAAGATGAAATGTACAGCAGACCTGTTGCAAAAAAAAAATTATGGTCTAGAAAACTTGGTAAAAAGAAGTCTAAGTTCTAAGAGATCAGGATGTACCATAAGGTTTCAGCATCTTGGGAAATTCCATGACTAGTGGAATTAGGACTCATGGTATTTCTTTTTTTTTCTGAAATTTCAGCAGTTAAAAAGTAGAACATAGAAAGATGATATGGCAAGATGATTTAATTGGCATATGACTAATGGCCTTTAAAAATGTTAACGGTTTGGTTTTTTTTTAACAAGTAAATGGTGATGATAGACCATGAAATAATGACAGTTATGTGAGAAGCAAATAGAAGTACCTGAAATTTTTGAAGATAACCAGAACATCAGCTCCATTTATTACACTGAACGTTATTGCACTGTTGACTGGAAAATTATATGAGTTAACTGTTTCCCAGTTCCACTAGTAGTATTTATTTTGACATAATAGCCATTATTCTATGATCTATACAATCACTTTAACATAAACCTGTAAAGTTTCCATTTCCAGTTTTATTTTACATGAGAAAACAGTACCAGAAAGACATTAATTGACTTGCCCAAACCTACGCAGTAAAAAAATGGGGGGAAAAAAAATAAATTAACAGATAGTCCCAGCTACCTTCTTGACACCTCTGGCTTTTGTATAGCTCTTGTGTGTATGAATTCAAAGCACTTACTTTCTCATTCAAAAATACAGCAATAATCTTGACTTTTAAGAAGAAGACATCAGCCAATGATTGTGATACATCGCCCCATTTCATGGAATGGTATTGCATTCCTTCAAAGAAATACAGCACTGTACTAAATAAGCTGTGTACAAAGTTACTGATGATCATACAGAGCCAAAGTAAGCATTAAAATAGTTATATACAATACTTCATTTTCCAAAATGCAAACACACTTTGTTTTTCAGCTAATTCAGGTTAGAATTTTTGTGGGCTCATTTTACCTTTTTAAGGTTAACTCTCTTCAGTCTAGAAAACAAAGAGGTACTCGTCTGTTCTAACTCAAATTTTAACACATGCAATGCCTTCTCTTAATTTCTTTCAAAAAAATATAAGTTACATAGTTTTAATGTTTCTACAAAACATGAAATAGGAGAAATTTCAAAATTGTAAATTTGCTTCTTAAATGTTTATTTATGGTTTTTGTTGAGGTTTTAAGAATTAGGATGTCCTTAGAGCAAAACAAAAATTCTGGAAAAACAACACTACAGATATAATTTTTGCACATCTGAGCCATTAAGGTTTAATATTATCCCTAATTTATGATGTGTTCTCTGTACAGTTCTATATAGAATTTTTCCCACCCTCTCATATACAGAGCAACGTGCAGTCTTCTGGAAGACAAGCTTATCACCCTAGAGCATAGTAAAGCCGTAGGAATTCGTTAAGAAATGTTCTTCTGAGAAACAGGTTAAACAAGACAGACAGATTAAAAAGTCCCAATATGAAAAGGGAATGGAAATACTTCAAAAAGGACTGGTGTATTTTTCAAAGGTATTGGGTTTTTTTGCAAGTTACTGGTTTTACAAGAATACTAAGAAGACACTTTGCTTTGCTCTCCATGAAAAAAGCAGTTGACCCAGAACTTGAAAGTCCTAGAAATACTAACCTTTTCTGATATTTCTCAAATGTATTTGTAAAGCAATTTGTTCAGTTCACTTTGTGTTTCCATACCGTATCTCTTCATTTCATTCAAAGTATTTAACTGTTTTATTTAACTTATTTTTTTTAAAGAAAGTAATAGAGTGGTCAATTTTATTGATCTGCTTTACTACACTTTGCTTTAGTACTTCTAAAAAGGAAACATGATTGAAGCACCTTTACCTCTCCCATAAAATGAAAATAAAATCCACTCTCCTCCCCTTAATTTAAAAGAGCATGTCTTGTCAAAACAACATAGTTGCACCTAGAAAAAGAATGGAGGTTTAAAAAACCAAAATAATGTCCACAGATAATTTAAAATTCCTATTAAATGAGGATTGTAAGAATTGTAATTGAAAAGTTTAAAATGGCCCCAAAATCCTAGCAAGAAATTATATGTGTACTTCCCCTTCCCACACTGACTTGCCATCCGTTCAAGAACTAATCACTTATGGAATAAAGCTGAATATGTGCAAATCAACTATTATGATTTACAAAAATTAAACTTCTTTGCATTTAGAAAACAGAAATTCACTCAGTCTTAAAGATCAAAACCCCTAGACATCTAGTGTTTCTTTTATAAAAGAAACTGGACTGTGTAGAAAGACATATTAAATTGAACATTTATTAATTTTTGAAACATGATTTTTATTTCAAATCTTACATAGTGAAAAATTCAGTATTATTAACTTTGGACAAGCATGAGTTCACAAAAGAGATACAAACGTGTAGCAACAGAATGGCTGCATGAAAACCAAAGACCTTAAAAAAGAGATTTTAAAGATTATTGATGTGAAAGTATAGTTCTAATTCAGAATTGCTGAACCTCTTTTTATTTCTCAATTCTGTACAAAGTGGAAATGAAGCCAGTGTTAGGTAGAAATAGAGCAAACACTGCAAGAGAAATATCCAAATATGTTTTGCTCAGATTTATGGCCAAGGCTCCATAATAAAGAATACAGTGTGTACCACAGAAACACACAAAGCAATCATCGTTCAGAAAAGATTCTATTATTTATTCATCGAGCATATCATGCTATAAAACCATGATTATCTAGGAAATAAAAAATCTACAGAGTAACTGAGTAATAAGTATTGTCCCTCTTCCTACCATATGTGAATAAATCCTTTATTCACAACGTCCGCTTAATATTCAAATAGAAGCGTGTGGCTTTCCACTAAAAGGAAGTGGTTCTAGCTACTAAAAATGAAGATCAAATAATAAGTTGATCGATCAAACACAATATCCTACTGATTTCGACAGCGAATTCGGTTTTAAAGCAGATGCCTGTGATAGCCATCAAGAGCAAAATAGGCATTGGTGAGGTACACACTGCAAAATAAATCTACAGCTCATTTAACAGGGAACAATAGACTAGAAGATGACGGACTCCACCCTCTGGCTAAGAAACCATTAGCCTATTTTCTCATCTAAACCCATTCAAACTAGCAGGACCCTAACCCTGGATTTACCAGACTGTCTCCCACCTCCCAGAGCTCTCATTATGTTAACTTTGTGCACACACCACACGGACTGCATTCTTCCCGCTCGGCACCAGCGCTGCAGGTGCGCGGGAGCTGCGCGGACAGGAGGGCAGCTCTAGCACGGAGGGGCAGCCAGGGAG